>NC_088235.1:19554142-19796642 GCF_036934945.1 Oncorhynchus masou masou | reverse complement strand
CGAGAGGGATTGTTTGTGTGGCAAATAAACCCCAAATTGAGCTGTTTTGATTGTTCACCGTCTCTGAGAGAAGTCAAAGTAACTTTTTTATCTTATTAATGAATGATGCTATTTATTAACACAAACTACCCAAAGCCTTTTCCTGCTCATCCCAAGCTGTTAATCCATCTTTGTATGTTGTGTTTTTGGGGAGATGATGAAAAAAAGGTATGTGTATATATATGTATGTATATGTATGTATGTATTTCTTTTTAATTCGTTTATTTTACAATGTTTTATTTCAAATTAGATTGAGTGCTTCTTGTTCATATCACATACTTTATTATATTCTAAATCTTCAAATGGAAACCTTGATCCAATTGTAATTGAGGTCAAGTTTCCTTTTACAGAATGCTTTCATATAATTAAATAACATAAGAAATGTATTGTTTCTGGGAAATAGGAAGTCCGCTGTATTTGATGATGTGTAATGGAATGAACTCAAACTAAAGTACAGTGATACCATACAATTATGCCAATACACACTAAAAACAAACCACACACACTCACACACACATGGACACACACTCATGCAGAAACACACACACACAGGCTGCATTATCCTATGCAGCAGGCATTGCTATATGAACACACACTCGTGGGATGATATTTGGGTAGGTGGATAAAAGTACTGCTATTGTAATTCAATAGATAATCTCTCTTAAACAGATGATCATTTTGGGAGTAAATGTGATTGATAGAGAGAGTGAGCTGGATCAGGACTTTCAATGAAAATGAAAGGCTACGTCAGTGTGTTTCAAAGAAGAAAAAAGTCAAAGCCAGCTGTGGCTGTCGCTCATATGGCCCCTTAAGAGTCCCTCTCCTCTCTCCTCTCCTCTTTTGGCTAACCCTCTGCACTCTCCTCTCCTCTCTTGGCTAACCCTCTGCACTCTCCTCTCCTCTCCTCTCCTCTCTTGGCCAACCCTCTGCACTCTCCCTCTACCCATCATCCCTCTGTCTTATCCTTTATGACCCTTTCTGTCCTTTTCTGCTATTAAAAAAACCTTTCCCCTCGAGCTCCCCCTCATTCTCAGTGCATTTTCGTTTTCCTCTCCCCCACCTCTCTCCCCCTGGTCTGATGAATGTTTCCAGTATACTCCTCTGCTTAGCCCTGTGTGTTGCCACAGAAACATCAATAATATTCCTGCTCCACAGCATCTTAGTGGATTAAAGTGGTGATAGACAGACACAGCACCAGGCCCTTCTCTCTCCATAATGCCCCTCATGGCAAATCCTCCTCCGGAAAAAATAGCAGCGCTGCCAAGCAGGAGTGAACAGTGGGAGGGAGGGAGGGAGAGAGGGATTTCCCATGTCCACATAGTCCAGTCTCCAGTATGTTTTTGAGAGCCACTTGAGACTTCTGCTCACACACCTGACCTACTGGACACAGGATAATACACACACATGAGATACACCAAGTCAACACAATGGTGTTCAGACTTTTTTTCGCAAGAATTTCTGGCGACCCCACCTCAAATCTAACGACACAACCTTAAAATCTGCACATTTAGATTTTTAAAACAAATAAACACATTTTGAATCTCTCTCATTAACATTTTGAGAACGAACAAATACATTTATTGATCTTTCAAAATATCTTTCTCAAAAGCATATTGTCCCATACAATAATCTGTATTCTTTTATTATATATTTTTATTTGGTGACCCCACACAACCCCCAGAAGAAGACAAAAAGTATCCATCAAAATAATTTGGTGTGTCATCATTGTGGTCTCTGACTCCCTCTTTTTTTCGTGCTGAATTGAATGTCATTGATAAAAATACTAAGGTGTCAATATATATTTTCTCAAACATCTTTTCTGACTTTAAAAGTAATCTAATTTATTTTTGTAATCAGATTTCATGTAACTGATTATCGCTGCCATCCACAGGAACACTCAGTTTATACATACTGACCACTATGGTTACCAGCCCTCACACCCACACACACACGTGTATACATGCCAGTTTGTGCACATGCAAGCGCACACGTGCACCCACACACACCTACACTGTATGCACATATTTCTATACATAAGGGAACTGGGTTGCCATAACAACACATAGCAACTTGTGTATTCAGTTTATGAGATGAATCATTCTCATTCAAACACCCACACACTCCAGGGTTCTAGAATAACTGTTTCCACTGGTGGCACTGGTGCTACTAACGTTTTCAGTTGATGGCACCAGCACATGATTTGGTCGCACACATTTTTTTATGGCCTTGACTGTGTCCCATAATGTATCTGCATTCCATACAGAACCAGGCTAATAATGAATAGTCATCTTTTAAATTAGCATGCCCTTGTGTTCTTACATTGATTTGGATATATTTACTGTAACACCTATACTATGACATGACGCTGTAGCCAAGACACATAGGCTATGTGTATTGGCTACAGCATCCTGTCATAGTGTAGGTGATAGGCTATTATGTGTATTGGCTACAGCATCCTGTCATAGTATAGGTGATAGGCTATTATGTGTATTGGCTACAGCATCCTGTCATAGCATAGGTGATAGGCTATTATGTGTATTGGCTACAGCATCATGTCATAGTGTAGGTGATAGGCTATTATGTGTATTGGCTACAGCATCATGTCATAGTGTAGGTGATAGGCTATTATGTGTATTGGCTACAGCATCCTGTCATAGTGTAGGTGATAGGCTATTATGTGTATTGGCTACAGCATCCTGTCATAGTGTAGGTGATAGGCTATTATGTGTATTGGCTACAGCATCCTGTCATAGTGTAGGTGATAGGCTATTATGTGTATTGGCTACAGCATCATGTCCACACCAATGCTGACATGAGGGAGGCGCCAGAAAATGTAGCCACATTTTAATGAGACTTTCAATTACATACAGTACCAGTAAAAAGCTTAAACACACCTACTAATTTAAAGGTTTGTCTTTATTTTTTACAATTTTCTACATTGTAGAATAATAGTGAAGACATCAACACTATGAAATAACACATATAGAATCCTGTAGTAACCAAAAACAAGTCAAAATACATTTTATATATTAGATTCTTTGATTTAGATACCCGAGCCTTGAAGACAGCTTTGCTGCCACCTCTCCTAGAACTGGCCGATGTTACAGTAGAGTTTGTGTGACCACACCTCTGAAAGGCTGCTAACAAGCTCACACATAACAGCCAGTTGAAAATATATGTCTGTATGCTACTGCTAGGTTTATGTGGAGTCTACATACAGTCATATATCTGTCAATAGCATCCAGGCAGGGGTATATTTTCAACTGGCTATATCTGTGAGCTTGTTAGCAGCCTTATAACCTTGATGTGGAACACTAGTTGCCATCCTCTTGTATGTAGGGGTTTTCTCGGAGGCTATAGTGTGTGCATTCAGGTGGTAGCCAGGTGTTTTGTTCTAATAATGTAATGCAGACTATATTATCTCCCTCCATTGCTGTGTATGCTAGTGCCAGTGTGTTTGTGAGATCATTAGCAGGGCTGTGGAGGTGGTGTTTTTCCAGGTTGGTAACCTATTCATGGGTTACACGTTCTACTCAATACATGGTCAGTGGGAAGATGAAGATTTAAACAAAAGTGCATTAGATTGGTTTGGAAACATGACATTCCAGAAAGAGGCAAATAATTAGTAGGTAAACCTTGTCATTATTGTGATGTCGCCAGATTGACATTACATGCACGATAACTTTAGCTAGCTAGCTAAGATTGAGGGGACAGCACAAATTTTAGCTAGCTAACATTAGCATTGCTAGCAATTTCTGATGAAATTTGCTGGCTAATGGCATCATTGCCATATCTAAAGGTAATTTGACGACATCATCATGATGGCAAAGTTGTTTCCTACTAATGATTTACCAACTTTAGCACTGTCATTGTATTTCCAAGCCGCTGTAGTGTAATTTAGACTAAACTGTCATTAGCCCCATCCAGAAATGTATTCATTTACTTTATTTCACCTTTATTTAAACAGGGAGGCAATAGGTAAGTAAAGAAATAAAACAACAATAAAAAGACAGGCTATATACAGTAGCGAGGCTATAAAAGTAGAGAAGCTACATACAGACACCGGTTAGTCAGGCTGATTGAGGTAGTATGTACATGTAGATATGGTTAAAGTGACTGCATGTATGATGAACAGAGAGTAGCAGTAGCATAAAAGAGGGTTTGGGGGGAGGGGGACACAATGCAGAGAGTCCGGGTTAGCCACTGTGCGGGAGCACTGGTTGGTGAGCCCAATTAAGGTAGTATGTACATGAATGTATAGTTAAAGTGACTATGCATATATGATAAACAGAGAGTAGCAGCAGCATAAAAAGAGAGGTTGGACTGGGGGCACACAATGCAAATAGTCTGGGTAGCCATTTGATTACCTGTTCAGGAGTCTTATGGCTTGGGGGTAAAAACTGTTGAGAAGCCTTTTTGTCCTAGACTTGTCAATCCGGTACCGCTTGCCATGCGATAGTAGAGAGAACAGTCTATGACTGGGATGGCTGGGGTCTTTGAAAATGGTTAGTGTCTTCCTCTGACACCGCCTGGTCCTGCTCCAGCTTTAGTGATTTTTGCAGTTTGTTGCAGTCATTGGCAGCAGAGAACTGGAAGGAGAGGCAGCCAAAGGAAGAATTGGCTTTGGGGGTGACCAGTGAGATATACCTGCTGGAGAGCGTGCTACAGGTAGGTGCTGCTATGGTGACCAGTGAGCTGAGATAAGGTGCGGCTTTACCTAGCAAAGAATTATACATGACCTGGAGCCAGTGAGTTTGGCGACGAATATGAAGTGAGGGCCAGTCAACGAGAGCATACAGGTCGCTGTGGTGGGTAGCATATGGGGCTTTAGTGACAAAATGGATGGCACTGTGATAGACTGCATCCAATTTGCTGAGTAGAATGTTGGAGGCTATTTCTTAAATTACATCGCCGAAGTCAAGGATCTGTCGGATAGTCAGTTTTACGAGGGTATGTTTGGTAGCATGAGTGAAGGATACTTTGTTGCAAAATAGAAAGCCAATTCTAGATTTATTTTTGTATTGGAGATAATGTGAGTCTGGAAGGAGAGTTTAAAGTCTAACCAGACACCAAGGTATTTGTAGTTGTCCACATATTCTAAGTCAGAACCGTCCAAAGTAATGATGCTGGACGGGCGGGCAGGTGTGGGCAACGATCGGTTGAGGAGCATGCACTTAGTTTTACTTGCATTTAAGAGCAATTGGAGGCCATGGAAGAAGAGTTGTTTGGCATTGAAGCTTATCTGGAGGTTAGTTAACTTCTTGCGTCGAGCAATCCCGTAGCCGGGAGCGTAATCATAGCCTCAAGCTCATTACCATAACGCAACGTTAACTATTCATGAAAATCGCAAATGAAATGAAAGAAATATATTCACTCACAAGCTTAGCCTTTTGTTAACAACACTGTCATCTCAGATTTTCAAAATATGCTTTTCAACCATAGCTACACAAGCATTTGTGTAAGAGTACTGATAGCTAGCATAGCATTAGCCTAGCATTCAGCAGGCAACATTTTCACAAAACAAGAAAAGCAATCAAATACAATAATTTACCTTTGAAGAACTTCGGATGTTAGATAGCAAATGTTCAGTTTTTCCAAAAAGATTATTTGTGTAGGAGAAATCGTTCCGTTTTGTTCATCACGTTTGGCTAAGAAAACAACCCGAAAATTCAGTCATTACAACGCCGAACTTTTTTCCAAATGAACTCCATAATAAGATCGGAAACATGGCAAACGTTGTTTAGAATCAATCCACAAGGTGTTTTTCACATATCAATTCGATGATAAATCATTCGTGGCAGTTGACTTTCTCCTCTGAAGCAAATGGTAAAATGCACACAGCTGGAGATTACGCAATAATTTTGACGGAGAACACCAAGCGGACACCTGGTAAATGTAGTCTCTTATGGTCAATCTTCCAATGATATGCCTACAAATACGTCACAATGCTGCAGACACCTTGGGGAAACGACAAAGTGTAGGCTCATTCCTGGCGCATTCACAGCCATATAAGGAGACATTGGAACACAGTGCCTTCAAAATCTGGGCAATTTCCTGTTTGAAATTTCATCTTGGTTTCGCCTGTAGCATCAGTACTGTGGCACTCACAGATAATATCTTTGCAGTTTTGGAAACGTCAGAGTGTTTTCTTTCCAAAGCTGTCAATTATATGCATAGTCGAGCATCTTTTCGTGACAAAATATCTTGTTTAAAACGGGAAAGTTTTTTTATCCCAAAATTAAAAGAGCGCCCCCTATATCGAAGAAGTTAACACATTGTCCAAAGAAGGGCCAGAGGTATACAGAATGGTGTCGTCTGCTTAGAGGTGGATCAAAGAATCACCAGCAGCAAGAGCGACATCATTGATTCATACAGAGAAGAGAGTCGTTCCGAGAATTGAACCCTGTGGCATCCCCATAGAGACTGCCAGAGGTCCGGACAACAGGCCCTCCGATTTGACATACTGAACTCTATCTGAGAAGTAGTTGGTGAATCAGGCGAGGCAATCATTTGAGAAACCAAGGCTGTTGAGTCTGCCGTTAAGAATGTTGTGATTGACATGGCCGAAAGCCTTGGCCAGGTAAATGAATACGGCTGCACAGTAATGTCTCTATTCGATGGCTTTTATGGTATCGTTTAGGACCTTGAGCGTGGCTGAGGTGCACGCATGACCAGCTCTGAAGCCAGATTGCGTAGTGGAGAATGTACTGTGTGATTTGAAATGGTCGGTAATCTGTTTGTGAACTTTGCTTTCGGAGACCTTAGAAAGGCAGGGTAGAATAGATATAGGTCTGTAGCAGTTTGGGTCTAGAGTGTCTCCCCCTTTGAAGAGTGGGATGACCGCGGCAGCTTTCAAATCTTAGACGATACGAAAGAGAGGTTGAACAGGCTAGTAATAGGGGTTGCAACAATTTAGGCAGATAGTTTTAGAAAGAGAGGGTCCAGATTGTCTAGCCCGGCTGATTTGTAGGAGTCCAGATTTTGCAGCTCTTTCAGAACATCAGCTATCTAGATTTGGGAGAAGTTGGGGAGGTTTGGGCGAATTGCTGTGGGGAGCGCAGGGCTGTGGGGAGCGCAAAACTGATTGAGACATACCCCAAGCGACTTACAGCTGTAATCGCAACAAAAGGTGGCGCTACAAAGTATTAACTTAATAAGGGGGCTGAATAATTTTGCACGCCCAATTTTTCAGTTTTTGATTTGTTAAACAAGTTTGAAATATTCAATAAATGTCGTTCCACTTCATGATTGTGTCCCACTTGTTGTTGATTCTTCACAAAAAAATACAGTTTTATATCTTTATGTTTGAAGTCTGAAATGTAGCAAAAGGTCGCAAAGTTCAAGGGGGCCGAATACTTTCGCAAGGCACTGTAGATACATGGAGGACTACTGGGCTGTATACTAGATACATGGAGCACTAATGGGCTATATAGATGCATGGAGCACTAATGGGCTATATAGATACATGGAGCACTAATGGGCTATATAGATACATGGAACAGTAATGGGCTATATAGATACATGGAGCACTAATGGGCTATATAGATACATGGAGCACTAATGGGCTATATAGATACATGGAGCACTAATGGGATATATAGATACATGGAGCACTAATGGGCTATATAGATACATGGAGCACTAATGGGCTATATAGATACATGGAACAGTAATGGGCTATATAGATACATGGAGCACTACTGGGCTGTATACTAGATATATGGAACAGGTTTTCAAGCTAGAGGCCAATTAATAGAGAGGGAGGGAGGGAGGGAGAGAGAGAGAGAGAGAGGTAGGTAAATGGATTGGAAGAGGAGAGAGAGAGAGGTAAATGAATTGGAGGAGGATGGTACATGGGGGTTTTCTTAACTAAATAGACTGCCTGTAACACTCGCTTAATTCCCGTGCTCAGGAGATCAGGGAAGGTGTTTGCATATCTTACTCCTCCTAAAAAGGCATTACAGCCATGCAATATTCAGCAGCTCTAATTCAGGCTTTTAGTTGTGCCTCACCTCTATGTGTTTAGAGGGCGCTTTGGGCTGGAGATTAGACAGGGCTTTCCCCACTGATGTGTGTGTGTGTGCGTGTGTGTGTGTGTGTGTGTGTGTGTGTGTGTGTGTGTGTGTGTGTGTGTTTTCAGCTCAGGGTTTTTGGTCGACTATGAGATTTCCTGCAGAAGAGAGAGGAGTGGTGGCTTTCAGCACCTTACAGCCCACGCTCGCAGGTTCCAGGTTCAAAAAAACCTAACACACAGATAACACCAAAGACCTAAGCTATATCAACCAAGGTTTTTTCAACACAGTGGCATTGGAGCAGAGTAATATATTGTAGTATATATTGGAACAACCTCTCATATTATCTTCTATCTAGTTCTCTATGTGTCTAAATGCAACCACCACTTTTAATTTAGTTTTCTACATACAAGTTACTCACTAGTTGGAGTGTTTGGGCTGAACTTCATTTGGTAACTAAGGCTACCAGAAGGTAAAGTCTGTCTTTGGTGAGACAGCTGGGCAGGTAGGAGTTGGGCCGTGTACAGTACCACTGTATCAAAGTAGTCATGCTGTGTGCTATGGGCACACACACACACACACACACACACACACACACACACACACACACACCTTTTTACGCACTCTGCTGGACTATTCCCTCCTGCAGTATTATGATGCACTGCTCTCCACAACAATACTCCATACACACATTCCATTATGCTATACAAATATAACATTTTTTTAAATATCCATTTTTCTTGCAGCATGAATTCATTTTGGGAGTAAGACAGAGAAATGTCAGGAGAGGAAAGCTGTTCCCTCACCTTGCCACAGTGTTTCGTTAGGGAGACTATTGTGTTGCTGCTTTCAAGTGTACATTTCCCTCCTGGCTTGCCACTCTTTCTAAATAACACTCTTCTTTTTCTCTCTCAGTGATCTTCCTGTTGGAGTATAGTTCTCCCCCCTCCTCCTCCTCCTCTTAGAGGAAGGCACCTCCACCCTTCCTGGCCCCCATCCTCCCCGGGGCCAGGTTGGTGAGGCTGGTGGGCCAAACAGTGTCTAGTTCATGGGGATGCCACTTCCCACTGACTAGCACGGATTGCTTTCCGGGGCAAGGAGGGTCAGAAACACCTCGCAAAACTCTCACACACATTATACATACACTCATCCTGTCCTGTACACCTCAGAGTTAATGACATGCCAGGGCCACACACTGGGGCCAGGAGAGGTGTGTGTTGGCTCCAGTTTTAATGCATTTCACTCTAAACATAACAATGCAGTAAACAATAACAATTAAATCCTAAAAACTAACAAGGTAGAAGAAAAAAATAAAAGATATACAAGTGTGTGTGTGTGTGTGTGTGTGTGTGTGTGTGTGTCTTTGAATATATCTCTGTATTTCAGGAGTCTTTTGTGGATTCACAGACACTCTCTCTAGTCTGTTATTAACAGTGTCTGCCCCAGCAGGCAGAGTCTGTCCCAGCAGGAAGAAGGTAGCGTTTGCCACAGCAGGCAGAGTCTGTCCCAGCAGGAAGAAGGTAGCGTTTGCCCCAGCAGGCAGAGTCTGTCCCAGCAGGAAGAAGGTAGCGTTTGCCCCAGCAGGCAGAGTCTGTCCCAGCAGGAAGAAGGTAGCGTTTGCCCCAGCAGGCAGAGTCTGTCCCAGCAGGAAGAAGGTAGCGTTTGCCCCAGCAGGCAGAGTCTGTCCCAGCAGGAAGAAGGTAGCGTTTGCCCCAGCAGGCAGAGTCTGTCCCAGCAGGAAGAAGGTAGCGTTTGCCCCAGCAGGCAGAGTCTGTCCCAGCAGGAAGAAGGTAGCGTTTGCCCCAGCAGGCAGTGTCTGTCCCAGCAGGTAGAATGTTATGTCTGTCACACCAGGTTGTGCCCATCCCTGAAGGTAGTGTCTGTTTCAACAAGTAGTGTCTGTCCCAGCAGGTAATGTCTGTCCCAGCAGGTAGTGTCTGTCCCAGCAGGTAGTGTCTGTCCCAGCAGGTAGTGTCTGTCCCAGCAGGTAGTGTCTGTCCCATCAGGTAGTGTCTGTCCCAGCAGGTAGTGTCTGTCCCAGCATGTAGTGTCTGTCCCAGCATGTAGTGTCTGTCCCAGCAGGTAGTGTCTGTCCCAGCAGGTAGTGTCTGTCCTACCAGGTAGTGTCTGTCTAAGCAGGTAGTGTCTGTCCAAGCAAGTAGAAGGTAGTGACTGTCCCAGCAGGTAGTGACTGTCTCAGCAGGTAGTGACTGTCTCAGCAGGTAGTGACTGTCTCAGCAGGTAGTGACTGTCTCAGCAGGTAGTGACTGTCTCAGCAGGTAGTGACTGTCTCAACAGGTAGTGACTGTCTCAGCAGGTAGTGTCTGTCCAACCAGATAGTGTCTGTCCAACCAGGTAGTGTCTGTCCAACCAGGTAGTGTCTGTCCCAGAAGTTAGTGTATGTCCCAGAAATGATTGTCTGTCCCAGAAGTTAGTGTCTGTCCCAGCAGGAGGAAGGTCGTTTCTACTCCAGAAGGCAGTATCTATCCCAGCAGGTAGTGTCTGTCCCAGAAAGTAGAAAGTATTAACTGTCTCAACAGGTTGTTCCTGTCCCAGTAGGACGTGTATGTCCCAGCAGGTAGAAGGTAGTGTCTGTCCCAGAAGGAAGTGTCTATCCAAGCAGGTAGTTTCTGTCCCAGCAGGTAGTGTCTATCCCAGCAGGTAAAATATAGTGTTTGTCCCAGCAGGTAGAATGTAGTGACTGTCCCAGCAGGTAGAATGTAGTGACTGTCCCAGCAGGTAGAATGTAGTGACTGTCCCAGCAGGTCAAATGTAGTAACTGTCCCAGCAGGTCAAATGTAGTGTCTGTCCCATTAGGTAGTGTCTGTCCAATTAGGTAGTGTCTGTCCCATTAGGTAGTGTCTGTGTATGTTCCAGCAGGTAGTGTCTGTGTATGTTCCAGCAGGCAGTGTATGTTCCAGCAGGCAGTGTCTGTCCCATCAGGTAGTGTTAATCCCAGCAGGTAGTGTCTGTCCCATCAGGTAGTGTTAATCCCAGCAGGTAGTGTTAATCCCAGCAGGTAGTGTTAATCCCAGCAGGTAGTGTTAATCCCAGCAGGTAGTGTCTGTCCCATCAGGTAGTGTTAATCCCAGCAGGTAGTGTCTGTCCCATCAGGTAGTGTTAATCCCATCAAGTAGTGTTAATCCCAGCAGGTAGTATCTTTCCCATCAGGTAGTGTTAATCCCAGCAGTAGTGTTAATCCCAGCAGGTAGTGTTAATCCCGGCAGGTAGTGTTAATCCCAGCAGGCAGTGTCTGTCCCATCAGGTAGCGTCTTTCCCATCAGGTAGCGTTAATCCCAGCAGGTAGTGTCTGTCCCATCAGGTAGCGTTAATCCCAGCAGGTAGTGTTAATCCCGGCAGGTAGTGTTAATCCCAGCAGGTAGTGTCTGTCCCATCAGGTAGTGTCTGTCCCAGCAGGTAGTATCTTTCCCATCAGGTAGTGTTAATCCCAGCAGTAGTGTTAATCCCAGCAGGTAGTGTTAATCCCATCAGGTAGTGTTAATCCCATCAGGTAGTGTTAATCCCATCAAGTAGTGTTAATCCCAGCAGGTAGTGTTAATCCCAGCAGGTAGTGTTAATCCCAGCAGGTAGTGTTAATCCCAGCAGGTAGTGTTAATCCCAGCAGGTTGTGTTAATCCCAGCAGGTAGTGTTAATCCCAGCAGGTAGTGTTAATCCCAGCAGGTAGTGTTAATCCCAGCAGGTAGTGTTAATCCCAGGATGCAGTGTCTCTCCCAGCAGGCAGTGTCTCTCCCAGCAGGTAGTGTTAATCCCATCAGGTAGTGTTAATCCCATCAGGTAGTGTTAATCCCATCAGGTAGTGTTAATCCCATCAAGTAGTGTTAATCCCAGCAGGTAGTGTTAATCCCAGCAGGTTGTGTTAATCCCAGCAGGTAGTGTTAATCCCATCAAGTAGTGTTAATCCCAGCAGGTAGTGATAATCCCAGCAGGTAGTGTTAATCCCAGCAGGTTGTGTTAATCCCATCAGGTAGTGTTAATCCCAGCAGGTAGTGTTAATCCCAGCAGGTAGTGTTAATCCCAGCAGGTAGTGTTAATCCCAGCAGGTAGTGTTAATCCCAGCAGGTTGTGTTAATCCCAGCAGGTTGTGTTAATCCCATCAGGTAGTGTTAATCCCAGCAGGTAGTGTTAATCCCATCAGGTAGTGTCTGACCCATCAGGTAGTGTCTTTCCCATCAGGTAGTGTCTTTCCCAGCAGGTAGTGTTAATCCCAGCAGGTAGTGTTAATCCCAGCAGGTAGTGTCTGACCCATCAGGTAGTGTCTGTCCCATCAGGTAGTGTCTTTCCCAGCAGGTAGTGTTAATCCCAGCAGGTAGTGTCTGACCCATCAGGTAGTGTCTGTCCCATCAGGTAGTGTCTTTCCCATCAGGTAGTGTCTTTCCCATCAGGTAGTGTCTTTCCCAGCAGGTAGTGTTAATCCCATCAGGTAGTGTTAATCCCATCTGTTAGTGTTAATCCCATCAAGTAGTGTTAATTCCAGCAGGTTGTGTTAATCCCAGCAGGTTGTGTTAATCCCAGCAGGTAGTGTTAATCCCATCAAGTAGTTTTAATCCCAGCAGGTAGTGTTAATCCCAGCAGGTTGTGTTAATCCCAGCAGGTAGTGTTAATCCCAGCAGGTAGTGTTAATCCCAGCAGGTAGTGTCTGACCCATCAGGTAGTGTCTGTCCCAGCAGGCAGTATCTTTCACATCAGGTAGTGTTAATCCCAGCAGGTAGTGTTAATCCCATCAGGTAGTGTTAATCCCAGCAGGTAGTGTTAATCCCAGCAGGTAGTGTTAATCCCAGCAGGTAGTGTCTGACCCATCAGGTAGTGTCTTTCCCATCAGGTAGTGTCTTTCCCATCAGGTAGTGTCTGTCCCATCAGGTAGTGTCTTTCCCATCAGGTAGTGTTAATCCCATCAGGTAGTGTTAATCCCATCAGGTAGCGTCTTTCCCATCAGGTAGCGTCTTTCCCATCAGGTAGCGTTAATCCCAGCAGGTAGTGTTAATCCCATCAGGTAGTGTTAATCCCATCAGGTAGTGTTAATCCCATCAGGTAGTGTTAATCCCATCAGGTAGTGTTAATCCCATCAAGTAGTGTTAATCCCAGCAGGTAGTGTTAATCCCAGCAGGTTGTGTTAATCCCAGCAGGTAGTGTTAATCCCATCAAGTAGTGTTAATCCCAACAGGTAGTGTTAATCCCAGCAGGTTGTGTTAATCCCAGCAGGTAGTGTTAATCCCAGCAGGTAGTGTCTGACCCATCAGGTAGTGTCTGTCCCAGCAGGCAGTATCTTTCACATCAGGTAGTGTTAATCCCAGCAGGTAGTGTTAATCCCATCAGGTAGTGTTAATCCCAGCAGGTAGTGTTAATCCCATCAGGTAGTGTCTGTCCCAGCACGTAGTATCTTTCCCATCAGGTAGTGTTAATCCCATCAGGTAGTGTCTGTCCCATCAGGTAGCGTTAATCCCGGCAGGTAGTGTTAATCCCAGCAGGTAGTGTCTGTCCCATCAGGTAGTGTCTGTCCCAGCAGGTAGTATCTTTCCCATCAGGTAGTGTTAATCCCAGCAGTAGTGTTAATCCCAGCAGGTAGTGTTAATCCCAGCAGGTAGTGTTAATCCCAGCAGGTAGTGTTAATCCCATCAAGTAGTGTTAATCCCATCAGGTAGTGTTAATCCCATCAAGTAGTGTTAATCCCAGCAGGTAGTGTTAATCCCAGCAGGTTGTGTTAATCCCAGCAGGTAGTGTTAATCCCAGCAGGTAGTGTTAATCCCAGCAGGTAGTGTTAATCCCATCAGGTAGTGTTAATCCCAGCAGGTAGTGTTAATCCCATCAGGTAGTGTCTGTCCCAGCACGTAGTATCTTTCCCATCAGGTAGTGTTAATCCCAGCAGGTAGTGTTAATCCCAGCAGGTAGTGTTAATCCCAGCAGGTACTGTTAATCCCAGCAGGTAGTGTTAATCCCAGCAGGTACTGTTAATCCCAGCAGGTAGTGTTAATCCCAGCAGGTAGTGTTAATCCTAACAGGTTGTGTTAATCCCAGCAGGTAGTGTTAATCCCAGCAGGTAGTGTTAATCCCAGCAGGTAGTGTCTCTCCCATCAGGTAGTGTCTGTCCCAGCAGGTAGTATCTTTCCCAGCAGGTAGTGTTAATCCCAG
Source organism: Oncorhynchus masou masou (assembly GCF_036934945.1). Taxonomy (NCBI): domain Eukaryota; kingdom Metazoa; phylum Chordata; class Actinopteri; order Salmoniformes; family Salmonidae; genus Oncorhynchus; species Oncorhynchus masou. Next base: position 19,782,443 of record NC_088235.1, on the reverse strand, counting down.
CAGGTAGTGTTAATCCCAGCAGGTAGTGTTAATCCCAGCAGGTAGTGTTAATCCCAGCAGGTAGTGTTAATCCCATCATGTAATGTTAATCCCATCAGGTAGTGTTAATCCCAGTAGGTAGTGTTAATCCCAGCAGGTAGTGTTAATCCCAGCAGGTAGTGTCTGTCCCATCAGGTAGTGTTAATCCCAGCAGGTAGTGTCTGTCCCATCAGGTAGTGTTAATCCCAGCAGGTAGTGTTAATCCCAGCAGGTAGTGTTAATCCCAGCAGGTAGTGTTAATCCCAGCAGGTAGTGTCTGTCCCAGCAGGTAGTGTCTGTCCCATCAGGTAGTGTTAATCCCAGCAGGTAGTGTTAATCCCATCAGGTAGTGTTAATCTCAGCAGGTAGTTTTAATCCCAGCAGGTAGTGTTAATCCCAGCAGGTAGTGTTAATCCCAGCAGGTAGTGTTAATCCCAGCAGGTAGTGTTAATCCCAGCAGGTAGTGTTAATCCCAGCAGGTAGTGTCTGTCCCAGCAGGTAGTGTTAATCCCAGCAGGTAGTGTCTGTCCCATCAGGTAGAATCTGTCCGAGCAGGCAGTTTCTGTTCTTGCAGGTAGTGTCTATCCCAGCAGGTAAAATGTGTTGTCTGTCCCAGCAGATAGAATGTAGTGACTGTCCCAGCAGGTAGAATGTACTGACTGTCCCAGCATGTAGAAGGTAATGTCCCTGCAGGTTGTGTCTGTCCCAGCTGGTAAAATATGTTGTCTGTCCCTGCAGATAGAATGTAGTGACTGTCCCAGCAGGTAGAATGTAGTAACTGTCCCAATAGGTAGAATGTAGTGACTGTCCCAGCAGGTAGAAGGTAGTGTCTATCCCTGCAGGTAGTGTCTGTCCCAGCTGGTAGTGTCTGTCCCCGCAGGTAGTGTCTGTCCCAGCAGGTCAAATGTAGTGTCTGTCCCAGCAGGTAGTGTCTGTCCCAGCAGGTAGAAGGTTGTGTCTGTCTAAGCAGGTAGCAGGTTGTGCCTGTCCCAGCAGGTAGTGTCTGTCCCTGCAGGTAGAATGTCTACCTTCAGAGGCAGAAACTATCTACTTCCTACTGGAACAGGAAATTCCACTTCGCCCTCCGGTTAACAGGCAAACCGGCCAATCTTCAATACAGGACTGAAATCAAATTCTACTCCGTCTGCTCTAACACTCGTCAGATGTGGCAGGGTTCGCAAACTATCATTGCTTACAAAGGGAAACCCAGCCTCGAGCTGCTCAGTGATGAACTCAATGCTTTCTATGCTCACTTTGAAGCAAGAAACAATGAACCATGCATGAGAGCACAAGCTGTTCCGGATGACTGTGTGATCACGCCCTCTGTATCCGATGTGAATAAGACCTTTAAACAGGTTAACATTTTTGGGATAGGGGACAGCATTTTCACTTTTGGATGAACAGCATGCCCAGAGTGAACTGCCTACTACTCTGTCCCAGATGCTAATATATGCATATTATTATTAGTATTGAGTGGAAAACACTCTGAAGTTTCTAAAACTGTTATAAATCCTCTTAGAGATCAGGCTACTTTTTTCAACATTCTGTTAAAAATCGCGCAACATTTCTAAGTCCTGCTACTCATGCCAGGAATATAGTATATGCATATGATTAGTATGTGTGCATAGAAAACACTCTCAAGTTTCTAAATCTGGTTCAATGGTGTCTGTGACTATAACAGAACGAGTTCCGTGGTCAAAATCGCCAGAAAACCTGGTCACTAAATCGACGAAGAAAAAATCAATCCGCCAGCCCATGTATTGTCTATTGGAAGGAAAAATAATTAAGAGTGAGATTACAGTTCCTACAGCTTCCACACGATGTCGCCAGTGTTGTGATTTTGATTCAACTAAATCCTTGGTCATCTGAGTAATAGCCACATCCGGTTGTCAAGTCCACAGATGTATACAATGGAACCAGAAAAGTTAGTTACGTTACCCAAACTCGTGCTTATTGAATACAGATCGCTCCGTGATCAATTTGATCGTTTATTAACGTTTAGTAATACCTAAAGTTGGATTACAGAAGTAGTTTGAAGTGTTTTGTCAAAGTTTATAGGTAACTTTTTTAATTTTAAAAAATAACGTTGCGTTTAAAAAATGTGTTTTTACTGGATCTGACGGTGTTCATAAATTGACATTTTGAGTACACAAGGACCGATTTAATCGAAAAAAAGACCCAATTGTGATGTTTATGGGACATATAGGAGTGCCAACAAAGAATCTCGTCAAAGGTAATGAATGTTTTATATTTTATTTCTGCGTTTTGTGTAGCGCCGGCTACGCTAATTCCTTTGTTTACGTCCCCTTCTGGTATTTTGGCGTGTTGCCTGCTATCAGATCATAGCTACTCAGGCTTTCGCCGAAAAGCATTTTACAAATCTGACTCGTTGGCTAGTTTCACAACGAGTGTAGCTTGAATTGAGTACCCTGTATGTGAATTTTAATGAACGTTTGAGTTTTTAACAAGTGCTATTAGCATTTGGCGTAGTGCATTTGCATTTATTGTTGGCAGGGGGTGCGGTTGCATCCCGGGTGGGCCATAGAGGTTAATGATATCTGTGAGTACAACAGAACTCATATTGCAGGTGAAAACCTGAGAAAAATCCAACCAGGAAGTGGGACATCTGAGGTTTGGAGTTTTTCAAAGCTTGGCCTACCGAGTACACATTGAGATATGGATAAAGTTGCACTTCCTATGGCTTCCACTAGATGTTAACCGTCTTTAGAAACTGGTTTGAGGATTCTACTATAAAGTCGGGGCTCATGAGACCTCTTTGTGGTCTGGCAGAGAGACTTGAATTCTCAGGTTGGAACATAAATGTAAATTATTGATTCCATACATCGTTTGACATGTAATGGAACTTTTCGAGTTTTTTTCTGGAGGAAGTGCCTGCGCCTCATGAAGATGGATTAATGGGCTGAACACGCTAACAACAAGTGGCTATTTGGACATAAATTATGGAACAAATCAGTCATTTATTGTCGAACTGGGATTCCTGGGAGTGCCTTCTGATGAAGATCATCAAAGGTAAGTGAATATTTATGGTGTTGTTTCTAACTTTGTTGATTCCAAAATGGTGGATATTCCTCTGGCTGTTTTGGGTTCTGAGCGCCGTTCTCAGATTATGCTTTTTCTGTAAAGTTTTTTTTAAATCTGACACAGCGGTTGCATTAAGGAGAAGTCTATCTTTAATTCTGTGAATAACAATAGAATCTTTTATCAATGTTTATCATCAGTATTTCTGCAAAATCACCGGATGTTTTGGAATCAAAACATTACTGCACATAAGGCGCCAATGTAAACTGAGATTTTTGGATATAAATATGCACATTATCGAACAAAACATACCTTTATTGTGTAACATGGTGGCTGTGTGTTTTTTTGAATTTTGTCGACCTGCGCTAGAAAGGTTAACATTCACAAGGCTACAGTGCCAGATGGATTGCCAGGACGCATACTCAGAGTATGTGCTGAACAGCTTACAAATGTCTTCACAGTCATTTTCAACCTCTCCTTGACCCAGTCTCTAATATCTACACGTTTCAAGCAGACAACCATAGATCCTGTGCCAAAGAACGCCAAGGTAAATCTATCTAAATGCCTATTGCCCCTTAAGACTCACATCTGTAGCCATGGAATGCCCTCATGTGGTGAGGGTAAGCAACAACACATCCTCCAGGTCTGAGACCTGGCAGTGTGTTGCCAAGACAATAGGGTTGAGCAGTATCCAGATTTTCATAACTTCCTACCATTTGTGTACTCTACCAAACTACACGGTATTACCAAAGGTGCACACAAGGGTTGCTGTTAATACATTTTATGTTATTTTTCACACACAAAATGATTTAGGCAACAGGGATCTCTGCTGTTACCAAGAAGCTTGACATCTAGCCGGTGAGATAGCAAGTTAGCCAACCAAATGAATTGCTGGAGCCCTGATCTGGATATAATTAATTTGACACATAGATTTCTTATAGTTATACTTAACTTACAGTTTTTTAGAGGCTCTCTAATAATACTGTTGGTATTTCGAAATACCATTTGTACCGCATACTAGGGTATTTTGCCCAAGCCTTAAGGACAACAGCCTCTCCCTCTACGTCAGCAAGACAAAAGAGTTGATCGTGGACTACAGGAAACGGAGAGCCGAGCTCTTTATTTATTTTTATTTTATTTCACCTTTATTTAACCAGGTAGGCTAGTAGAGAACATGTTCTCATTTGCAACTGCGAGCTGGCTAAGATAAAGCATAGCAATTCGACACATACAACAACACAGAGTTACACATGGAATAAACACATGCAGTCAATAGTGCAGTAAAACCAAAGAAAACAAAAAGTCTATATACAGTGAGTGCAAATGAGGTAGGTTATGGGAGTTAAGGCAATAAATAGGCCATGGTGGCGAAGTAATTACAATATAGCAATTAATCAGTGGAATGGTAGATGTGCAGAATATGAATGTGCAAGAAGAGATACTGAGGCTCAAAGGAGCAAGATAAATAAATAAATACAGTATGGGGATGAGGGAGGTAGATTGGTTGTTTATAGATGGGCTATATACAGGTGCAGTGATCTGTGAGCTGCTCTGACAGCTGGTGCTTAAAGCAAGTGAGGGAGATATGAGTCTCCAGCTTCAGAGATTTTTGCAGTTCGTTCCAGTCATTGGCAGCAGAGAACTGGAAGGAAAGACGATCAAAGGAGGAATTGGCTTTGGGGGTGACCAAAGAGATATATAGTGGGGAGAACAAGCATTTGATACACTGCAGATTTTTCAGGTTTTCCTACTTACAAAGCATGTAGAGGTCTGTAATATTTATCATAGGTACACTTCAACTGTGAGAGACGGAATCTAAAATCCAGAAAATCACAAATGATTTTTAAGTAATTAATTTGCATTTCATTGCATGACATAAGTATTTGATCACCACCAACCAGTAAGAATTCCGTCTCTCATAGACCTGTTCGTTTTTCTTTAAGAAGCCCTCCTGTTCTCCACTCATTACCTGTATTAACTGGACCTGTTTGAACTTGTTACCTGTATAAAAGACACCAGTCCACATACTCAATCAAACAGACTCCAACCTCTCCACAATGTCCAAGACCAGGGAGCTGTGTATGGACATCAGGGATAAAATTGTAGACTTGCACAATGCTGGATGGGCTACAGGACAATAGGCAAGCAGCTTGGTGAGAAGGCAACAACTGTTGGCGCAATTATTAGAAAATGGAAGAAGTTCAAGATGACGGTCAATCACCTTGGGTCTGGGGCTCCATGCAAGATCTCACCTCGTGGGGCATCAATGATCATGAGGAAGGTGAGGGATCAGCCCAGAACTACACAGCAGGACCTGGTCAATGACCTGAAGAGAGCTGGGACCACAGTCTCAAATAAAACCATTAGTAACAGAATACGGCGTCATGGATTAAAATCCTGCAGCGCACGCAAGGTCCCCCTGCTCAAGCCAGCGCATGTCCAGGCCCGTCTGAAGTTTGCCAATGACCATCTGGATGATCCAGAGGAGGAATGGGAGAAGGTCATGTGTTCTGATGAGACAAAATAGAGCTTTTTGGTCTAAACTCCACTCGCTGTGTTTGGAGGAAGAAGATGGATGAGTACAACCCCACGAACACTATCCCAACCGTGGAGCATGGAGGTGGAAACATAATTCTTTGGGGATGCTTTTCTGCAAAGGGGACAGGACGACTGCACTGTATTGAGGGGAGGATGGATGGGGCCATGTATCACGAGATCTTAGCCAACATCCTCCTTCCCTTAGTAAGGGATTTCACCCCCGTAGTGGACAAAAATGAATGGCAAGTTATTGGCATAGGCCAAACCATGCACACATTGGCCAATACCACCCAAAGCGGCGTTGATTCATGCAAAGTTTACTTCTATTGCCATATGGGTATTGCCAGTTGTAACACTTCAAAAATCCAACAGGTGGCGATTGCACTCCACCATGGTTTTTCATATTGGTATTGGACTCCAAGTCAACATCCAAAAGCCAAATTTTGAAAAAACGAATTTTTTGAAAAAAACGTATCACCCCTTAAAAAAGTGCTTTCTGGACCGTTTTTCGAAATTCTTTCGCTTTTTTTGACAATTACACATGTATAAGAACTGTATGAAAATACTTTTGTCCAATTTTATTAACATAATTTTTTAAATTTTTTTACTTGCGCATATTGCATATGTTTTGTCCATTTGCAATATGATTTCATAGGAAGTCAGAAGTCAAAAGTCAAAAATTCTTAAATTTCATAAAAAACTTCACACACCCCTAAAAAAGTGCTTTCTGGACCGTTTTTCGAAATTTTTTCGCATTTTGTGTCAGTTACACACGTATAAGAACTGTATCAACATACTTTAGTCATATTTTATTATCATAATTTTTTTTTTTTTTTTACTTGCGCATATTGCATGTGTTTTGTCCATCTGCAATATGATTTCATAGGAAGTCAGAAGTCAAAAGTCAAAAATTATTAAATTTCATAAAAAACTTCACACACCCCTAAAAAAGTGCTTTCTGGACCGTTTTTCGAAATTTTTTCGCATTTTGTGTCAGTTACACACGTATAAGAACTGTATCAACATACTTTAGTCATTTTTTATTATTATAATGTTTTTGTTTTTTTTTGCTTGTGCATAAGGCATATGTTTTGTGGGGGCCAAATGTCATAAGAAATTTGACATGCTCAAAAATCCTTCAGAAATGCAAAATTGACTGGCCTGATGAACTCGGGATGGCCGGGCAGTGATTGTTGTTCCTTTCAATCACTCGTGGTGTTGATTTCATCATGTCCATTTGTTTATGTTTTCTCACTTTTGCAAAGTCACTGTGCATTTGCCATATGGTTAACTGGGCATTCACCATCACCAATTTGTCATGCCATAAAAATCATGCAGGAATGCCAAATTGACTGGCCCGATGAACTCGGGATGGCTGGGCAGTGATTCTGGTACCTCTCCATCGCTCGTTTGGGTTGATTTCAGAATGTCGCTTTTGGTGATGGTACCTCACCGCTTAAACATATTGCTAATGGACAAGAGTCACCTGCAAGTCACCGTCCATCAGTCAATTTGATATCATTCAAAGCTAACTATTGGAGGCACTGTCAGTCTCTACGCACCCCAATGATACGTCCCTCCATCCATGTTGTGTATCTGTGTGATTTAGTTTTCCTTTGAATTTTTATGGGAAAAATGACTGATTTACAGTTCATGGGGGTTGCCTAATCATATATATGAAGTTTTGGAAAGATCTGATATTTTTAACCCCTCCAAACAGCCCATGAGACACCAATTATGGCACTTCCGGTTGGCACAGGAAGCTGTAACTCAACATACATCCTCATTGGGCTATTCCATTAGAGAAACCTGAGTTTTAAGTCTTTACCATTAAAACTGACTGATTTACACAGGGTTCAATGCACTATGTCCATCAAATTGCAGGCAGTGTATGGGTATACACTTTTAGGGCGATTTGGACCACTTCCGGTTGGTCCAGGAAGCTTAGAATCGACACAGGTAGACCTTATAGTGGTCTGATGGACTGGTACCAAAGACAGGTTCATACAACATTCATAACCCATATAGACTCCAGGTTGTATTTAGTGGAGCAGCCAATATATTCCTATGGGGAGAGAAGTCAATGAACACTGTTTTTATGTAAACACCTTCTTTTGACTGTGAAGGGTTAATGTCACACGGTCAAGGATAGGCTTGGACAGATCAGGAGGACCTTAGGAACAGTCCTGTGGTTGAATTGTCTTTCTAAACCTAACGGTTCCGCCGCTGTCACCCAAAATCAAATGACGTACTGGTGAAGGCTTCATATTGGGCCTATTTTTCTCATGGTCGCTGCGCTCAGACCGAGCGAGCTACGGTCAAGCGGGGCACCTCGTTGGACTCGGCACAGTCTGGACACTATGGTCATGCCATTGTTTGTGTTGATTTCATCATGTCCATTTGTTTATGTTTTCTCACTTTTGCAAAGTCACTGTGCATTTGCCATATGGTTAACTGGGCATTCACCATCACCAATTTGTCATGCCATAAAAATCATGCAGGAATGCCAAATTGACTGGCCCGATGAACTCGGGATGGCTGGGCAGTGATTCTGGTACCTCTCCATCGCTCGTTTGGGTTGATTTCAGAATGTCGCTTTTGGTGATGGTACCTCACCGCTTAAACATATTGCTAATGGACAAGAGTCACCTGCAAGTCACCGTCCATCAGTCAATTTGATATCATTCAAAGCTAACTATTGGAGGCACTGTCAGTCTCTACGCACCCCAATGATACGTCCCTCCATCCATGTTGTGTATCTGTGTGATTTAGTTTTCCTTTGAATTTTTATGGGAAAAATGACTGATTTACAGTTCATGGGGGTTGCCTAATCATATATATGAAGTTTTGGAAAGATCTGATATTTTTAACCCCTCCAAACAGCCCATGAGACACCAATTATGGCACTTCCGGTTGGCACAGGAAGCTGTAACTCAACATACATCCTCATTGGGCTATTCCATTAGAGAAACCTGAGTTTTAAGTCTTTACCATTAAAACTGACTGATTTACACAGGGTTCAATGCACTATGTCCATCAAATTGCAGGCAGTGTATGGGTATACACTTTTAGGGCGATTTGGACCACTTCCGGTTGGTCCAGGAAGCTTAGAATCGACACAGGTAGACCTTATAGTGGTCTGATGGACTGGTACCAAAGACAGGTTCATACAACATTCATAACCCATATAGACTCCAGGTTGTATTTAGTGGAGCAGCCAATATATTCCTATGGGGAGAGAAGTCAATGAACACTGTTTTTATGTAAACACCTTCTTTTGACTGTGAAGGGTTAATGTCACACGGTCAAGGATAGGCTTGGACAGATCAGGAGGACCTTAGGAACAGTCCTGTGGTTGAATTGTCTTTCTAAACCTAACGGTTCCGCCGCTGTCACCCAAAATCAAATGACGTACTGGTGAAGGCTTCATATTGGGCCTATTTTTCTCATGGTCGCTGCGCTCAGACCGAGCGAGCTACGGTCAAGCGGGGCACCTCGTTGGACTCGGCACAGTCTGGACACTATGGTCATGCCATTGTTTGTGTTGATTTCAGAATGTCCATTTGGTCATGTTTTCTCACTTTTGCAAAGTCACTGTGCATTTGCCATATGGTTAACTGGGCAGTCACCATCACCAATTTGTCATGCCATAAAAATCATGCAGGAATGCCAAAATGACTGGCCCGATGACATAGGGATGGCTGGGCAGTGATTTTGGTACCTCTCCATCGCTCGTTTGGGTTGATTTCAGAATGTCACTTTTGGTGATGGTACCTCACCACTTAAACATATTGCAAATGTTCCTTACTTTTGCAAAGTCACAAAAAATTCTTGCAGGAATGCCAAATTGACTGGCCCGATGACCTCGGGATGGCTGGGCAGTGATACTGGTACCTCTCCATGGCTCGTTTGGGTTGATTTCAGAATGTCGCTTTTGGTGATGGTACCTCACTGTTAAAACATATTGCAAATGTTCCTTACTTTTGCAAAGTCACTGAAAATTTGTGCAGGAATGCCAAATTGACTGGCCCGATGAACTCGGGATGGCTTGGCAGTGATTATGGTACCTCTCCATCACTCGTTAGGGTTGATTTCAGAATGTCCATTTGGTCATGTTTTCTCACTTTTGCAAAGTCACTGTGCATTTGCCATATGGTTAACTGGGCAGTCACCATCACCAATTTGTCATGCCATAAAAATCATGCAGGAATGCCAAATTGACTGGCCCGATGACATAGGGATGGCTGGGCAGTGATTTTGGTACCTCTCCATCGCTCGTTTGGGTTGATTTCAGAATGTCGCTTTTGGTGATGGTACCTCACCGCTTAAACATATTGCAAATGTTCCTTACTTTTGCAAAGTCACTGAAAATTCGTGCAGGAATGCCAAATTGACTGGCCCGATGAAGTCGGGATGGCTTGGCAGTGATTCTGGTACCTCTCCATCGCTCGTTAGGGTTGATTCCAGAATGTCCATTTGGTCATGTTTTCTCACTTTTGCAAAGTCACTGTGCATTTGCCATATGGTTAACTGGGCAGTCACCATCACCAATTTGTCATGCCATAAAAATCATGCAGGAATGCCAAAATGACTGGCCCGATGACATAGGGATGGCTGGGCAGTGATTTTGGTACCTCTCCATCGCACGTTTGGGTTGATTTCAGAATGTCACTTTTGGTGATGGTACCTCACCACTTAAACATATTGCAAATGTTCCTTACTTTTGCAAAGTCACAAAAAATTCTTGCAGGAATGCCAAATTGACTGGCCCGATGACCTCGGGATGGCTGGGCAGTGATACTGGTACCTCTCCATGGCTCGTTTGGGTTGATTTCAGAATGTCGCTTTTGGTGATGGTACCTCACTGTTAAAACATATTGCAAATGTTCCTTACTTTTGCAAAGTCACTGAAAATGTGTGCAGGAATGCCAAATTGACTGGCCCGATGAACTCGGGATGGCTTGGCAGTGATTATGGTACCTCTCCATCACTCGTTAGGGTTGATTTCAGAATGTCCATTTGGTCATGTTTTCTCACTTTTGCAAAGTCACTGTGCATTTGCCATATGGTTAACTGGGCAGTCACCATCACCAATTTGTCATGCCATAAAAATCATGCAGGAATGCCAAATTGACTGGCCCGATGACATAGGGATGGCTGGGCAGTGATTTTGGTACCTCTCCATCGCTCGTTTGGGTTGATTTCAGAATGTCGCTTTTGGTGATGGTACCTCACCGCTTAAACATATTGCAAATGTTCCTTACTTTTGCAAAGTCACTGAAAATTCGTGCAGGAATGCCAAATTGACTGGCCCGATGAAGTCGGGATGGCTTGGCAGTGATTCTGGTACCTCTCCATCGCTCGTTAGGGTTGATTCCAGAATGTCCATTTGGTGATTTTTCTCACTCTTTCAAAGTCACTGTGCATTTGCCATATGGTTAACTGGGCAGTCACCATTACCAATTTGTCATGCCATAAAAATCATGCAGGAATGCCAAATTGACTGGCCCGATGACATAGGGATGTCTGGGCAGTGATACTGGTACCTCTCCATCGCTCGTTTGGGTTGATTTCAGAATGTCGCTTTTGGTGATGGTACCTCACCGCTTAAACATATTGCTAATGGACAAGAGTCACCTGCAAGTCACCGTCCATCAGTCAATTTGATATCATTCTGACACCAAACTGATACAAACTGACACCAAACCCACTTTTCCCAACTCATTTAGGAGCCAAGTATAACATACTTCAGAGCTGGCCCAAAATTCACAAGGCCTTCGGTACAAAACATTAAAAAACCATAAAACACATAGTTACTTTCTAGCTGCGGGGCCAGTTCGGACATTATGTGTAGTCCTATGTGAGGCGACCCCGAATCCCGAGTTTCGGCCCGATAGGTCATTTGGTGTCCGAGTAAAAGCCTAATTGGTGCTGAAAATCCACTTTTTTCAATGCCTTGCTACGGGGTCCTTGAATGAGCTATCGGACCGAGATGTTGGGTTCTGTCTCTATGGGCAGAGACGGTCACAATGCACCTAGTCTTGTGTCTCTGGGACATTTCTAAATGTCGCCATTTTCGTAATGGTCAAAATGAATTGAAGTCATTGCAAATGTTCGACGCTGTTTCTCGGTCCGAGAACATCCTAGAGCGCCGTAACTCACCACGCACTATCTACCTGAGGTCTAGAACAGGATTCTAAAGTTTCGGAACTCTAGGTCTGACGGTTCTTTTTTAGCTCGAACAAAGCTAACTATTGGAGGCACTGTCAGTCTCTACACACCCCAATACGTCCCTCCATCCAAGTTGTGTATCTGTGTGATTTATTTTTCCTTTGAATTTTTATGGGAAAAATGACTGATTTACAGTTCATGGGGGTTGTCTAATCACACATATGAAGTTTTGGACAGATCTGATTTTTTTAACCCTTCCAAACAGCCCCTGAGTCACCAATTATGGCACTTCCGGTTGGCACAGGAAGCTATAAATACACACATGTCTTGACTGACATAGAAACCTAGGGAATCCTGAGTTTTAAGTCTTTAAGTTGAGAATTGACTGATCTACACAGGGTTGAATAATGCAGAGGCCTCGGCACCTTTCGAGGTGATGTACATCCAAATACCTTTTGGGTCAATTTAACCACTTCCGGTTGCTCCAGGAAGCTTAGAATCGACACAGGTAGACCTCATAGTGGTCTGATGGAATGTCATAGAAGACAGGTTCATACAGCATTCATAACCCATAAAGACCCCAGGTTGTATTTAGGGGAGCAGGCAATGTATTCCTATGGGGAGAGAAGTCAATGCACACTGTTTTTTTGTAAACACCTTCTTTTAACTGTGAAAGGTTAATGCCACACAGTCAAGGTTAGGCTTGCACAGATCGGGAGGACCTTAGGAACAGTCCTGTGTTTGAATTGTCCTTCTAAACCTAACGGTTCCGCCGCTGTCACCCAAAATCCAATGACATTGTGGTGCAGGCATCATTGTGGGCCTATTTTTCTCATGGTCGCTGCGCTCAGACCGAGCGAGCTACGGTCAAGAGGGGCACCTCGTTGGACTCGGCACGGCCTTGGGATTATGTTTATGCCATTGCCTGCTCTCTGTGTCTTTAAACACCACGCTTTGTCACTCCATCCTTGCTGTGTGTGTGTGTGAGAGCTTTTCTTTGACATCTGTTGGGAAAAATGACTGATTTACAGTTCATGGGGGTTGTCTAATCACACATATGAAGTTTTGGACAGATCTGATTTTTTTAACCCTTCCAAACAGCCCCTGAGACACCAATTATGGCACTTCCGGTTGGCACAGGAAGCTATAAATAAACTCATATCCTCATTGGGGTATGCCTTTACAGAATCCTGAGTTTTAAGTCTTTACGTTAAGAACTGAGTTATTTACGGAGGGTTTAGTGAGTGTGTGTTATTTCAGAAAATCATAGAAAATCACAGAAATGTCGCAGAGCTCCGCAGCACATTTTAAAAATACTCGTATGAACACCCTGCAACTGAATCTGTAACCGTTGAAAAAAAAAACACCTATATCTGAACATCACGATCTGGTCAACGTACGATTTCTCGTAAATGACGATAGATAAATGGCCGATTTTTTTTTTATTGACACCGGAGGCTCCTTGACTTTGACGTGAAGTGAAAAAATCTTTTCTCTATTTTCATTTTGGACCTTTAATCCCAGAAATATGGCCATAACTCAAAAACCGTTGAGGCCTAGACGCCATCTTGTTCGGGGCCATCTTCCCATAATGCCAAACCTACGCTCACCAAGTTTCGGCTTCGAAATATTTTCGGTTTCCGAGAAATGGCACGTCGTGATTCGTGATGTTTTGTCCAATAGCAATATGATTGCTTATGCCCTCTTGTGGGATATTTCGGCATTGCGCAAAAATGGGCTAAAATTTGTTTATTTTATTAAACGAAAACCGAATGTCCGACAAAGTTCATTTGATGACTTCCCGGTAGGTCTGGCCCTACCGCTCGGCCCGACGCCGTCCCCGAATTTCTAAAATGTTTTCGGACGTCTAGTAAGGGACCGTACAGTTCCAATAGGGACTTTCTCACTAACTATACGGTGATTGTCGAAATGTTCCCTTAAGGTATGTAAGAGCTGTCACGGTTCATGAATCCACTGCCTCCCTCTCTCTTTCTCTCTCTCTCTCTCTCTCTCTCTCTCTCTCTCTCTCTCTCTCTCTCTCTCTCTCCAGTGTTTGTGTGGGCGTGGTTTCCCAATCTCGGCCTGATTGTCTGCGCCAGCTGGAACCACTTATCTTCCCTTTATATGTTCTGTTACCAGTGTTTCTTGTTGTCAGATCGTTGTTTCTTCTCTGAGGTTGTGTCGTGTGTCCGTGCTCTTCTCTTGTGTGGATTATCTGCTGTGCTCCTTCCTACTCATCCGGACACACTCCCCTGGTTTTCTCAGCACGTTATCATCGGAAGATGCGCCCGAGTTCCTGGGTCGGATTCCTTCTGAGTACAGTCTGTCTGTCATGTTGCTGCTGTGAACTACATTCATTAAACCATCGTTGCTTGCATCTTGCATCCGCCTCTGTGTTGTAACAGAACGATCTGACCAGACCATGGATGCAGCGAGTTCAACGAGTCTGACCGAATTCCTTTCCCGCAGTATCACGAGAATGGATCAACAAGAGGAGAACATCTCCAGCACAGGTCGGGCAGTACAAGCCCTTTCGACGCAGGTATCCCAGCTGACCCAACAATTGCAACATCTGAGGGGTTCCGCTGCGCCACCTACACCGGCAGTTCAACCCGCCCCGCCAGAGCCGGATTCCCAGCTAGAGCCACGGCTACCGACACCAGAGGGTTATTCAGGTGATCCTGACTATTGCAGAGCCTTTCTTACGAGATGTTCCATGCATTTCTCGTTGCAGCCACGGACCTTCAACCGTGAACAGTCTAAGGTAGCATTCGTACTCACACTGCTATCAGGCAAAGCGTCTCTCTGGGGAACGGCGGTGTGGGCGAACCAGGACCCATGCTGCACCTCTTTCCAGACACTCTCCGAGGAGATGAGAAGGGTCTTCGATCGGGCCGTGGCGGGTAGGGAGACGGCCAGACTACTCGCTGACCTTCGCCAAGGAGACCATTCAGTATCGGAATACTCCATCCAATTCCGCACTCTGGCCGCAGAGTGTCAGTGGAACGAGGAGGCGCAGTGGAACATGTTCCTGCATGGGCTGGAGGACCGGATGCAGAAGGAGATTTATGTTCTGGACCTTCCCAGGAGTTTAGATGGACTAGTGGAACTAGCCCTGAGGGTCGACGCTCGTCTGAGTCATATTGGCCGCCGAGCATGCCCTAACAGACCGTATAACGACACGGAGGGCTGGCATGCCAGCGTCGGGAACACGGCCAGTTCAGCTTCCGCTCACGAACCCATGCAGCTGGGGAGAGCTCGCCTCTCCCGGGAAGAGAGGGAGAGGCGGAGATCCCAAGGACTCTGTCTCTACTGTGGTAGAGCGGGCCACTTTATCCACTCCTGCCCGGTAAAAGATCAGGCCCGGTAGTAAACATGAGGCTACTATCGGGTGGTGTCACCACAGAGAAGACCTCATCATCTACTCTCCTCCCGGTAAGACTAAGATGGGCCACCCAACGCACGACACCCAAGCCTTACTGGACTCAGGAGCAGAGGGTAATTTCATGGACTTCAAGCTCGCTCACAAACTCCAGATCCCTATCACCTCACTCACGCACAAGATATCCGTCAACGCTCTCAATGGTCAAGAACTCCCCAACATTTCTCACACCACTGAACCTATTACACTCATCACTTCTGGCAATCACACTGAGACACTATCATTCCTACTCATGGACTCACCCCTTGCACCATTAGTTCTCGGCCACCCTTGGCTCACCCAACACAACCCCAGAGTTGACTGGGGTCATAACTCTATATCCACGTGGAGTAACAAGTGTCTTGAGTCCTGTTTAGTGTCTGCTTGTTCGTCTGTGTCTGATTCTGTGTTTCTAGAGGAGGCAGTGGATTTGTCTAACGTGCCCGTTGAATACCTCGACCTGAAGGAGGTGTTCAGTAAGTCCCGTGCTGCTTCTCTTCCTCCGCATCGTCCCTATGACTGTGCAATAGAATTATTGCCAGGTGAGTCTCCGCCTAAAGGCAAGTTATATTCACTTTCTGTTCCTGAGAGGGAGGCTATGGAGAGATACATCTCTGGTTCTCTGGCATCTAAATTCATTCGTCCTTCTTCTTCTCCAGCGGGGCGGGGTTCTTCTTTGTGGGGAAGAAGGACGGATCTCTGCGTCCTTGCATTGATTACCGTGGGTTGAATAACATCACAGTGAAGAATACCTATCCCTTACCGTTGATGTCCTCCGCCTTTGAAAGGTTACAGGGAGCATCCGTGTTCACTAAGTTGGATTTACGTAATGCATATCATTTGGTTCGCATAAGGGAGGGGGACGAATGGAAGACCGCGTTTAACACCCCCAGAGGGCACTTCGAATATTTGGTCATGCCTTTTGGGCTATCCAACTCCCCAGCTGTTTTCCAGGCACTCGTCAATGACGTGCTGAGAGATATGATTGATCAGTTCATATATGTTTACCTGGATGACATACTGATTTTTTCTTCACTCCAGGAACACGCTCAACACGTCAGACGAGTGCTTCAGAGGTTGTTGGAGAATGGACTTTTTGTCAAGGCGGAGAAATGCATTTTTCATGCACAATCCGTTCCATTCCTAGGTTACATCGTCTCGACTGAAGGTATTCGCATGGATCCCGACAAGGTTAAGGCTGTGGTGGATTGGCCAAGCCCAGATTCCCGTAAGGCCCTACAGAGGTTTCTGGGATTCGCCAATTTCTACCGGCGTTTCGTTCGCAACTTTAGCCAGAGAGTCGCTCCTCTTACCGCCTTAACCTCTCCCAGAGTGACGTTCAGGTGGTCCGATACAGCCGAGGCTGCATTCGCCAAACTCAAGAGCCGCTTTGTTTCGGCTCCTATCCTCATAGCTCCCGATCCCTCGCGTCAGTTCGTGGTGGAGGTGGACGCTTCAGAGGTGGGGGTAGGTGCGGTACTTTCCCAACGTTCCTCTTCTGACGACAAGATGCACCCTTGCGCGTTCCTTTCCCATCGGTTATCACCTGCGGAACGCAACTACGACATTGGCAACAGAGAGTTGTTGGCAGTGAAGTTAGCACTGGAGGAGTGGCGCCATTGGTTAGAGGGTTCGGGGGTACCTTTATAGTTTGGACCGATCACAAGAATTTGGAGTATATCAGAACCGCCAAGCGACTCAACTCCAGGCAGGCGCGGTGGGCACTCTTTTTCGGACGTTTTGACTTCTCTCTCTCGTATCGCCCGGGTTCCAAGAATGTCAAACCCGATTCCCTTTCTCGCATTTTTGACCATTCCGAACGCCCATCCACTCCCGAGTGCATCCTACCCGGGACCCTAGTGGTCTCCACACTCACATGGGAGGTTGAATCGAGGGTCAAAACGGCCTTAGAGGGGGTCACGCCTCCGCCCGGTTGCCCGCCTAATCGGTTGTTTGTGCCGGAGGGGTATCGGTCCGATGTTATTCGGGTGGGGGCACTGCTCCAACGTAGCGTGTCATCCAGGAGTCAGCCGCACTAGCTTTTTGGTTAAGCAACGCTTTTGGTGGCCACTGATGGCTCGTGACATTCACAGTTTTGTCTTGGCCTGCTCGGTTTGTGCCACTGGGAAGACTTCTAATCGACCCCCAGATGGGTTACTCCAACCGCTGTCGGTCCCTTCGAGACCCTGGTCCCACATCGCGCTAGATTTTGTTACCGGCCTACCGCCCTCCCAGGGCAAGACTGTTGTTTTGACCGTGGTGGACCGGTTCTCGAAGGCGGCTCATTTTATTCCCTTGCCTAAATTATCATCTGCCAAGGAGACAGCGGTAACTGTCGTGGATCACGTCTTTCGCTTACATGGCCTGCCGATGGACGTAGTTTCTGACCGGGGGCCCCAATTTGTGTCCAAGTTTTGGCAAGAGTTTTGTAGGTTACTGGGAGCGAGTGTCAGCCTGTCTTCAGGGTTTCATCCCCAGAGCAACGGTCAAACGGAGAGGGCCAACCAAGAGTTGGAGAGAGTGTTGCGATGTTTGGTTTCTAAGAATCCCTCTTCCTGGAGTCAACAACTCTCTATGGTTGAGTACGCTCACAATTCGTTGCCAGTGGCAGCCACGGGTCTATCTCCGTTTGAGTGTAGTTTAGGTTACCAGCCACCTATCTTTCCCAGTACGGAGTCCGAGGTCACTGTTCCCTCCGCTCACGCTTTCATCCAGAGGTGCCGTCACGCATGGAGCAGAGCCCGTGAGACTCTTCTCCGGGTGGGGGCGCGCACCAAGGCTAAGGCCGATCGCCACCGGTCGAAGCCTCCGGTATACGTCGTTGGCCAAAGAGTGTGGCTTTCTACTAAGAACATTCCACTCCGATCCGTTTCGAACAAGCTTGCCCCCAAATTTATCGGCCCGTTCAGAGTCACCAGGATCATTAGTCCGGTGGCGGTCCGGCTCAAGCTTCCTCCGGCGTATAGGAGAATTCATCCTACCTTTCATGTGTCTAAAATTAAACCTGTGTTTCAGGCACGCATTAACCCGCCGGTCCCGGTTCCCCCGCCGCCACGACTTGTTGATGGGGAAACCACCTTTTCTGTCAATCGTATTTGGACTCTAGAAGGAGGGGACGCGGATTCCAGTACCTGGTGGACTGGGAGGGTTACGGCCCGGAGGAGAGAAGTTGGGTACCTGCTAGGGACATTCTGGATCACTCCCTTATCGATGATTTCAATCGACAGGTAAATTCGCCTGGGAACGCCAAGAGGCGTTCCTAGGGGGGTATTGTCACGGTTCATGAATCCACTGCCTCCCTCTCTTTCTTTCTCTCTCTCTCTCTCCAGTGTTTGTGTGGGCGTAGTTTCCCAATCTCGGCCTGATTGTCTGCGCCAGCTGGAACCACTTATCTTCCCTTTATATGTTCTGTTACCAGTGTTTCTTGTTGTCAGATCGTTGTTTCTTCTCTGAGGTTGTGTCGTGTGTCCGTGCTCTTCTCTTGTGTGGATTATCTGCTGTGCTCCTTCCTACTCATCCGGACACACTCCCCTGGTTTTCTCAGCACGTTATCATCGGAAGATGCGCCCGAGTTCCTGGGTCGGATTCCTTCTGAGTACAGTCTGTCTGTCATGTTGCTGCTGTGAACTACATTCATTAAACCATCGTTGCTTGCATCTTGCATCCGCCTCTGTGTTGTAACAAGAGCATTGAAGATGGGTTGTGGCTGGGTCTTCCAGCATGACAACGACCTGAAACACACAGCCAGGGCAACTAAGGAGTGGCTCCGTAAGAAGCATCTCAAGGTCCTGGAGTGGCCTAGCTAGTCTCCAGACCTGAACCCAATAGACAATCTTTGGAGGTGTATGAAATACTTGTTCTCCCCACTCTACCTTCTGGAGTGCGTACTACGAGGCTGTTGGAGGCTATTTTATAGATGACATCACCGAAGTCGAGGATCGGTAAGATGGTCAGTTTTACGAGGGTATGTTTGGCAGCATGAGTGAAGGATGCTTTGTTGCGAAATAGGAAGCTGAGATTTAATTTTGGATTGGATATGCTTAATGTGAATCTGGAAGGAGAGTTTACAGTCTAACCAGACACCTAGGTATTTGTAGTTGTCCATGTATTCTAAGTCAGAACCGTCCAAAGTAATGATGCTGGACGGGCGAGCAGGTGCGGAAAGTGATCTGTTGAATAGTTTTACATTTAGTTTTACTTGCATTTAAGAGCAGTTGGAGGCCACGGGAGGAGGGTTGTATGGCATTAAAGCTCGTCTGGAGGTTAGTTAGCACAGTGTCCAAAGATGGGCCAGAAGTATACAGAATGGTGTCGTCTGCGTAGAGGTGTATCATAGAATCACCAGCAGCAAGAGCAACATCATTGATGTATACAGAGAAGAGAGTCGGTCTGAGGATTGAACCCTGTGACACCCCCATAGAGACTGCCAGAGGTCCGGACAACAGGCCATCATTTGAGAAACCAAGGCTGTCGAGTCTGCCAATAAGAATGTGGTGATTTACAGAGTCGAAAGCCTTGGCCAGGTCGATGAAGACGGCTGTGTGTCTCTCCCCATTCACATTGACGGGTCTGTAGTGGAGCGGGTCAAGAGCTTCAAGTTCCTCGGTGTCCACATCATTGAAGATCTATTGTTGTCCACACACACCAACACAGTCATCAAGAGGGCATGACAACCCCTCCTCCCCCTCAGGAGGCTGAAAAGATTTGGCATGGGCCCTCAGATCCTCAAAAAGTTCTACAGCTGGACCAATGAGAGGATCTTGAATGGCTACATCATCGCTTTGTCTGGCAACTGCTTTTAGCATCCGAGCTCTCTGCCATCCAGGACCCCTACACCACGTGGTGTCAAAGGCCGTAAAAATTGGCAGACTCCAGCCACCAATGTCATATACTTTTTTCTCTGTTGCAGCACGACAAGCAGTATCGATGCACTAAGTCTGGAACCAATAGGACCCTGAACAGCTTCCACCCCCAAGCCAAAAGACTGCTTAGTAGTTCGTCCTGGTCGTAATTTGGTTAACTGTTTAACTATCTGCACTGACCCTTTTGAACGAACTTCTTTGACTCACATACACTGCTGCTACTGTATATTATCTGTCACTTTATTCGTAGTTATGTGTATACATCAATCTCAATTACCTCGTATCCCTACACCAACTCTGTACTGGTACCCCTTGTATATAGCCAAGTCATTACTCATTGTGTATCCATTATTACTTTTATTATCATGTTTTACTTTTCTATTATTTCTCTGTTTACTTTCTCTCTGCATTGTTGGGAAGGGCCTGTGAGCATTTCTCTTCTAGTGCACACCTGTTGTTTATGATGCAAGTGACGAACAAAATGTTATTTGATTCACCAACACTAATGGATTAAACAACTTCCTTTGTCTCAAAAAGTTGACATTATGAAAATCAATAATGCTAGTTACCCAGCCCTCTCTCTGTGTGTGTGTGTGTGTGTGTGTGTGTGTGTGTGTGTGTGTGTGTGTGTGTGTGTGTGTGTGTGTGTGTGTGTGTGTGTGTACAATCCCTATCGTTCCTACAGGGGAGTTTCTCTGAATCAGCCATGACTCCAGGAACCAGGGTAGTCTTTCAGGGACTAGGCAAAACCAGGGTGAGGCTGTCAGGGACCAGGGTAGGCCAGGGGTAGTCTATAAGGGACTAGGCAAGGCCAGGGGGAGGCTCTCAGGGAACAGGGTAGGCCAGTGGGAGGTTTTCTGAATCATTCATGGCTCCAGGTTTTCAGGGACCTGGGTAGGCCAAGGGGAGGCTCTCTGAATCAGCCATGACTCCAGGGACCAGGGTAGGCCAGGTTTAGGCTCTCTCAATCAGCCATGACTCCAGGGACCAGGGTAGGCCTGGTTTAGGCTCTCTCAATCAGCCATGACTCCAGGGACCAGGGTAGGCCAGGTTTAGGCTCTCTCAATCAGCCATGACTCCAGGGACCAGGGTAGGCCAGGTTTAGGCTCTCTCAATCAGCCATGACTCCAGGGACCAGGGTAGGCCAGGTTTAGGCTCTCTCAATCAGCCATGACTCCAGGGACCAGGGTAGGCCAGGTTTAGGCTCTCTCAATCAGCCATGACTCCAGGCTCTCAGGACTCGCATTCAGCAGCGTTAGATTGTTTTCTATGTTACGCCATGCCAACTACCCAATGTGTTAATCCTCTCCTCTTTTCTCCTCATCTCTTTCTCTCGTATTCACCTCTCTCTCCTGCCGGAAGGCCGTTCTTTGTTGAATAATTGCAGTGAGGGAGAATTTTTCAATGCATACGTGATGGGCTCTCTGAAGCACATCTCTCTCTCGTTCTCCCTCTCTCTGTGGCTTACTGTGTTGAAAGACTATCCCCTCTCCTTAATCCTGTCCTGCCTGGCTTAAGAGAGCAGCTTTGCAGGCCCTCTTAAACCAAACAGCCGGAGTGGAGTTTGGGACACATACATGGTGAGTTGAGAGCTGAGCCCTCCATACACTCTGCGTCCAGTCAGTACACTATCACCTGACACATACACAGCCAAACACCTGATTCTGTCCTCTCAGCCACACACACCTGACTCTGTCCTCTCAGCCACACACACCTGATTCTGTCCTCTCAGCCACACACACCTGATTCTGTCCTCTCAGCCACACACACCTGATTCTGTCCTCTCAGCCACGCACATCTGATTCTGTCCTCTCAGCCACGCACACCTGATTCTGTCCTCTCAGCTACGCACACTAGGCTTGAATATTTTACAAATGTTTCATCCTGAACACCAAGGAGCCTTTTTTACAGAGCGAGGCCAGTGGAGCACAGGTATGTTTGTATTGTGCAAGAGACAGAGGATATAATTTAGAAACATATTATGCATAACTTATCATTCATTAACTAAATATGAAGCTAAATATAAGGCTAATTCTCCATTGAATGTATTACCTTAAAGATGTCGGCTAGGACATCTATATACAGTGCATTCGGAAAGTATTCAGACCCTTCCCCTTTTCCACATTTTGTTCAATTACAGACTAATTCTAAAATGGATTAAATATTTTGTTCCTCATCAATCTACACACAATACCCCGTAATGACAAAGTGAAAACAAGTTTAGACATTTTTGAAAATGTATTAAAAATAAAAAAACAAATGATTTACATTAGTATTCAGACCTTTTGCTATGAGATTCAAAATTAAACTCAGGTTCATCCTGTTTCCATTTGATCATCATTGATGTGTCTACATCTTGATTGGAGTCCACAAGTGGTGAAGTCAAATTGTTGGACATAATTTGGAAAATAACACAACGGCCCACACAAGGTCACACTGTTGACAGTGCATGTCAGCAAAAATCAAGCCATGAAGTCGAAGGAATTGTCCGTAGAGCTCAGCGATAGGTTTGTGACAATGCACAGATCTGTGGAAGGGTACCGAAACATGTCTGCAGCATTGAAGGTCCCCAAGAACACAATGTCCTCAATCATTCTTAAATGGAAGAAGTTTCTAACCACAAAGACTCTTCCTAGAGCCGCCCGGCCAAACTGAGCAATTGGGGGAGAAGGGCCTTGGTCAGGGGTGTGAACAAGAACCCAATGGTCACTCAGACAGAGCCCCAGAGTTTCTCTGTGGAGATGGGAGAACCTTCCAGAAGGAAAATCATGTCTCCACCAATCAGGCATTTATGCTAGAGTGGCCAGATAGAAGCCACTCCTCAGTAAAAGGCACATGACAGCCCGCTTGGAGTTTGCCAAAAGGCACCTGAAGACTCTCAGACCATGAGAAACAAGATTCTCTGGACTGATGAAACCAATATTGAACTCTTGACCTGAATGACAATAGTTAATTCTGGAGGAAACCTGGCACCATCCCTATGGTGAAGCAAGGCGGTGGCAGAATCATGCTGTGGGGATGTTTATCAGCAGCAGGTACTGGGAAACTAGTTAGGATCAAGGGAAAGATGAATGGAGCAAAGTACAGAGAGGTCTGCCAAGCTTGTAGCATCATACCCAAGAAGACTTGAAGCTGTAATTGCTGCCAAAGGTACTTCAACAAATTACTGAGTAAAAGGTCTGAATTGTTTATTGTGGCAGATGGCAGGGAGAGGTGAGAGGAGTGGTGATTGAAGGAAGATATCTTGTAGCCGGCTGGCTCCACCCCAAAGCCTTATATGGACTTCCTGCCCCAACGAGGCAAGCCGGTGGATCATTAAGCCATTGAGTGCTTGGGGATAAAAGAGGAAGCAGGCTGCACGAAGAGGACCGAGAGGGAAACTTGGATTATGGAGAGTGTGAGAAGTGAAATAAGTATCTGTACGATTACTCATTGTGAACTGGTTGCTGGATTCCCCCTTTCCCACCGTGTGCAAATATCCCTAATAAATTCCCCATCGGATTTCTAGTTGTACTCCCTGTGCGTGTTTGGTTTTTGAACTCGGTGACGTGGAAACCCTACACCCTTGAGCCTGCTACATATGGTGGAGATTGCAGGCAAAAGCAAACCAAGATCAATAACTAAACAAACACAGAGCATAATGGAGGCATTGGTGAAACAGCTGGTGGTGGCGAACATAGAGCAACAGGCATCGGGAGCTGCTGGAGGAACAGCGTCAGCAGACCACTCTCCTGCAAGCTGATCTCCGCCAGTTTACAGCCGCCCACGCTGGCGTGACTGCAGGTGCAGCAGTCACTCGTACCAAACCAAGTATGTTTATACTGAAACTGACAGACGCTGGTGACATTGAGGCTTACCCCCAAGCCTTCAAGAGGACAGTGGCAAAGGAGAAATGGCCCCATGAGCAAGAGGCCAGCCTGATAGCACCCTTTCTGTCAGGAGTGGCACAGAAGACCTAAGGCGATCTGATGGCTTAACAGGCGACGCATTACGAGGAGCTGAAAAAGGAAATCCTGCACCGGTTTAGCAGGGTGCAAAGATTCCATGATTGGGCGTATGATGCCACAGTGCCCCCTGATCGCAAATGAATGATCTGATTAGGCTGGCCAAGAGCTGGCTAACTGCTGAAACACTGACCATCATGGCCATTGAGAAAGTGGTCATAGATACATTTCCACGCGCTCTCCCATTCGAACCTAAAAAGTTAGCAAGCCAAGCTAACCCGCAGAGTGCGGATCAGCTGGTGGAAATGGTGGAAGGACAACAGGTGGCTTTGGAGGTCCTGCGCAGCAGACAACCACGGAAAGCTGAACCCTCCACTCGCCCTAGGGGGGGGGGGCGAAAGGAGCGAAAAAGGATGGAGGACCGCGCCTGGACCCCGGCCAAGGATGGAGGGACACCAACAGCCAGCTCCTCGAGACGACGCCCCGTCCTGAACCTGGACAGCTGGAATTGCTATGATTGTGGCAATGCCTTCAACCTCAGCCAGTGAGGTAGCCACCGGGCATCCCTGCCGCTTGCTGATGAGTGGTCCTTCCCTTGTCACCCCAGTAAGAACCAATAGAAAGGACACCATGCCATTTTTGGACTGACTTCGCCCAGTCCCCGAACCTGACTGACACAGTGTCCATCACATGCATACACGATGAGACCAAGGACTACCCTTCCACACTCTCCCATCTACAGACAACAAAAGGGGCCAGTGGGAGTTGTCCGGAACTTGCCAGTGCCAGTCCTTACCGGGAGGGATTTCCCGATGTTCTGCCAACTGTGGAAAAGTATGTCCGGAGACATGGGGAAACCAGGTGAACCAGATGGGTAGAGGAAGCCAGAAAGACAGGAGGGATGCCAGAAGGAATGATGCCCTGATGTGTGGATTCCAGGAAGTGGACCCCCAGGCATCAACAGAACCTCTCTCTGAGGGTGACTCAGGTGAAGCAAGACTGGAGGAAGGTGAGGCGAGTCTGGACGACATGTTCCCGATGGACTATGAGGTGGTGCCAGAGCCCTCCTCTCTAGCGGGCCAGTTCGGCACGGCCCAATTGGATGATCCTAACCTGGCCAGCGCTCTCCAGCAGGTGGATGTGTTGGATGGAAAGCCCATGGAGGGGGTAAGTCAGATCACCTACCCCCATTTTTCTATAAAGAAGAAAATTCTGTATCAGGTTGTGAAGAAGAACGACGAATGTAGGGAAATGTTGTTGTTGCCCCGTCTCTTTGTACAATCTGTCCTGCTGTTGGCACACTCCCACCTTCTTGGGGCTCACCTAGGGGTGGAAAAGACCTTAGACCGGATCAAGGTACAATTGTACTGGCCGCTCTGTGATGATTTTAGAAAGTTAAATGAAATCTCAAAGCTCAATGCCTACCCAATGCCCGGAATTGATGAACTTATAGAACGGCGTGGAACCGCCAGATTTTCAGCATGCTTGACCTATTGAAGGGTTATTGGCAGGTGCACTAGGAGAAAACTGCTTTTGCCACCCCTGATGGGCTGTTCCACTACAGAATGCTGCCCTTTGGGTTGCACAGGGCCCTGGCCACCTTCCAGAGTTTTATGGAACGGGTTCTCCATCCACATCGCGAGTACACGGTAGCCAACCTCGATGATATTGTAATCCATGGGAGCGATTGAGACACCCATCTAAACCAGGTGAGCGGGGTATTGCAGGCTTTACGGGGGCGGTGCTAACAGTTAACCCAAGGAAATTTCGGCTCAGCCTGCGGGAGGCTGAGTACCTGGGGTACACGATCGGGAGGGGATGTGTAAAACCCCAGGTGAAGAAAGTGAAGGCGATTTGGGACTGGCCCCACCCCCTCACCAAGAAGCAAATACTTACATTTGTGTGACTATTTATCACTTGAGATTTATCCCCCACTTTGACTCCCTAGCCAGCCCCCTGACAGATCTGACCAGTAGCCGTCTGCCCGCCCTGGTGACGTGGATCGAGGAGACAGAGAAAGCCTTCCAGGACGTGCTTGGGACCCCAAACTTCTCCATACCACTGGTGGTACAGACCAATGTGTCAGAAACAGGGATGGGTGCCATCCTATCACAGCTACAAGAAGGTGAGGAACACTCGGTCGTATACATTAGCTTAAGCTGTTTCTGCAAGGGAAACAAAAATATTCCACTGTGGTGAAAGAATTTCTCGTGATCAAGTGGGCGCTGGAGACGCTGAAATATTACTTACTGGGACGGCACTTCACCCTTGTGACACCACTGGTTTGGATGTCACGGAATAAGGACAGTAACGCCCAGGTCACCCGCTGGTTCTTATCCTTATATCCATTTGCTGTCTCTGTCGTCCACAGATCAGGTGCAGCCCATGGAAATGCCGATGTACTCTCCAGGAGGGATGTTTAAGGGAGCCGAATCTCCCCTCCCTCCCTCCCGGTCGGAGCTGAGGGGGGGGGGGGCAGATGGCAGGGAGAGGTGAGGGTGAGGGGAGTGGTGATTGAAGGAAGACATCTTGTAGCCTGCTGGCTCCACCCCTGAGCCTTATATGGACATCCTGCCCCAACGAGGCAAGCCGGTGGATCATTAAGTCATTGAGTGCATGAGGATAAAAGAGGAGGCAGGCAGAGGACCGAGAGGAAAACACGGGTTATGGAGATTGTGAGAAGTGGGAGAAGTATCTGTATGATTACTCATTGTGAACTGGTTGCTGGATCCCCACCTTTCCCACCGTGTGCAAATAAATACATTCACCATTTGAATTCTAGTTGTGCTCCCTGTGCGTGTTTAGTTATTGAACTTTATGATGTGGAAACCCTACCCACTTCAGCCTGCTACATAATGTAAATGTAATATTTCAGTTTTTTATATTTCATACATTTGCAAAAATGAAAAAAAAAGACGTTTTTTCTTGGTCATTATGGGGTATTGTGTGTAGATTGATTAGGAAAAAAAACAATTTAATCTATTTTAGAATAAGTCTTTAACCTAAGATATGGAAGAAGTCAAAGGGTTTGAATGCACTGTATATCAGTCAACATAATTATCTATTTTGTATGGAGTTTGACTGGAATTGGTTAACAAAGAGAAAGACTGCGTGAGAGTGCTCCGCCGTGCCGCACTGATTTAAAGCAACTTTAAAATAGTGTTTTAAAACTCTGCAATTTAAAAAAGATATATCTTTACAATTAAAAAATAAGGTCATCTCAGAAAGCCAGATGGAGATGTGTAAATTAGACGCGCATTCAGACTACCTATCACAATAAAAAAGTTACCATGATGAGATGATAGGTCTAACACACGGAGATAGGCTGTCAGTCCCCAACCTGATAGTCGATTCATCGTGCAGTGGCCAGAGAGAAAGCCATAGAGCAGGGATCATCAACTAGATTCAGCCGCGGGCCAATTTTGTTCTTGAGCGGATGGTCTGGGATCTGGAACATATAAACACAACATGCAACAATTTCAAAAAGTTTACTGAGTTACAGTCCAGGTAAGGAAATCCGCCAGCCCTAATCTATGGATTTCACAATACTGGGTAGGGGTCTGGGAGGACACGTGTTCTGCGGTTGTGAGGCCGGTTGGATGAACTGCCAAATTCTCTAAAACGACGTTGGAAGTGGCTTATGGTAAAGAAATTAACATTCAATTCTGCAATAACAGCTCTGTTGGACATTCCTGCAGTCATGCCAATTGCATGCTCCCCCAAAACTTGAGACATCTGTGGCATTGTGACAAAACTGCACATTTTCTAGTCGCCTTTTGTCACCAGCACAAGGTGCACTTAGTAATGATCATGCTGTTTAATCTGCTTCTTGATATGCCACACCTGTCAGATGGATGGATTGTCTTGGCAAAGAAGAAATGCTCACTAACAGGGATGTTTCCGGGATCTTTTATTTCAGCGCATGAAACATGGGACCAACACTTTACCTGTTGCGTTTATATTTTAATTCAGTGTATTTACAAATCATTTGTAGACTGCAAATTGACCATAAGAAGCCCAAACAGATATAACGTTTGACTAAAACATAATCATTTTAACCGTTGCTTACATTTGTATATGAACACGTATTATGTTTGAGAAATCGTGGGAACAGATTTCTTAAATTAAAATCACCTGGATGTGATTTCCTGGAGTTTTTACAGTCTTTTATGCCCCCCCTGCAGTAAAAAATATGGTTCCCGCCATTCAACCCTAACACAATGTATATAGGAGGTTTTGATCAGGCTTGTTTCCAATACAGGAGGCCACATGTCAATTTAGATGTGTAAACTGAGCTTGGTTAGAAGTGTTAGGCTACACACACACTTCCCACCGCGGTATGAGTGTTAGAGTGAGGTGGAGTGGAGCTGGAATGATAAGCAGGTGTATTTAACAGAATGTGGTGCTACACAGTAAATCTGCCTTTGTTTAGTGGATTGAATTGATTAGCGTAGTGTTAGTGTATTGTCTGGCTTTCTCACCCGAGCTTCTACATTATGCTGAGTGTTGTGACATAAACACAAGTGGACCTGCTGTTTGTGTTCAAGTGGGTGGAATCAGTTGCAGTGTTCAATAGGCATCACCCTATACATAATCATAAAAACATACTCAGTAAGTCACACACTCAATGCTCAATCCATTACACACACACATACACACACACACACACACACACACATCCCACAGGGGCTATGTAAATGGCCCTTTTCTCTCCAAACAAACATTCTACATTACTCTGCCTCATTCTCATTAACCCCTGGGCTGGTTTGAAAGGTGTTTTCACTCAGGAAGGGAGAGAAAAGTGGAAGAGAGAGAGAGAGAGAGAGAGAGAGAGGATTGAACAAGTGTGTGTTGGTGAGAGTGCGAGAGAGAAAGAGGGGGAGAGAGAGAGGTAATTATGTTTAATGAGTAAATTGTTCTATTCCTCAACATTGGTCTCGTTATCTTGAATTCTGCTCCTCTGTTTCTGGGCATTAGGGTTTGTTTGTTGTGTTCACCTATAACTTTCTATTCTTCTACCTCCCTCTCTTCTTCTCTCTTCCGCTCTTCTTCTCTGTAGGTGACCGTGTTGCCAGCTCTCTGGACAATACTCTCTCCCCCAGTGCACTAGAGCACTGGAAGCAGGTATTATGGTATTACAGACACCCCTTCCTCCCTCCCCTGCTGCCTCCCTGCTGTAGGGGTGGGTCCGCCTCCTGCCTCCCTGCTGTAGGGGTGGGTCCGCCTCCTGCCTCCCTGCTGTAGGGGTGGGTCCGCCTCCTGCCTCCCTGCTGTAGGGGTGGGTCCGCCTCCTGCCTCCCTGCTGTAGGGGTGAGGCCGCCTTCTGCCTCCCTGCTGTAGGGGTGGGTCTGACTCCTGCCTCCCTGCTGTAAGGGTGGGTCTGCCTCATGCTTCCCAGCTGTAGGGGTGGGTCTGCCTCATGCTTCCCAGCTGTAGGGGTGGGTCTGCCTCCTGCCTCCTGCTGTAGGGGTGGGTCTGCCTCCTGCCTCCCTGCTGTAGGGGTGGGTCTGCCTCCTGCCTCCCTGCTGTAGGGGTGGGTCTGACTCCTGCCTCCCTGCTGTAAGGGTGGGTCTGCCTCATGCTTCCCAGCTGTAGGGGTGGGTCTGCCTCATGCTTCCCAGCTGTAGGGGTGGGTCTGCCTCCTGCCTCCTGCTGTAGGGGTGGGTCTGCCTCCTGCCTCCTGCTGTAGGGGTGGGTCTGCCTCCTGCCTCCTGTAGGGGTGGGTCTGCCTCCGGCCTCCCTGCTGTAGGGGTGGGTCTGCCTCCTGCCTCCCTGCTGTAGGGGTGGGTCTGCCATATCTCCCTACTGTCCTCCTCTTGTCCTATGCTCTACTCTCCTCACCTCCTCCCCTTCCCTCTCCTCATTCTCTTCTCCTCATCCTCCTCCCCTCCCCTCCCCCCCTCCTGTGATCACCATATCAAACTGGTGTTTGGTGGAACATGGCTGTCTTTCATGGTTTGAACTGAAGTCCCCATCCAAATTCCCCTCACACCCGGCTCCCCTGCCGCATACCAGATGGAACCTAATGAAGCCAGGGAGTCCGCCTCATCACACACAGAGTTCAGCGCTCAGCCAAGCCATTGAAGTGCCTTTTCTCTCATTTTCCACCTTTTTCAGTTGTTTAGTGAGATGAGGATGGGTAGGATGTTGGGGTCAGGTTTTGAATCAGTGTCCCTTTCGAACCTGTACAGCTGGCTCCCAGTGGGTTGTCTGGCTGGGAAGGCTGGTGTCCTGTGGGTTGTGCCTGGCTGGGATAGGTTGGTGTCCTGTGGTTCGTGTCTGGCTGGGGAAGGCGGGTGTCCTGTAGGTTGTGTCTGGCATCCTGTAGGTTGTGTCTGGCTGGTGTCCTGTGGGTTGTGTCTGGCTGGGATAGGCTGGTGTCCCGTGGGTTGTGTCTGGATGGGAGAGGCTGGTGTCCTGTGGGTTGTGTCTGGTGTCCTGTAGGTTTTTTCTGGCTGGGAGAAGCTGGTGTCCTGTGAGTTGTGTCTGGCTGGGATAGGCTGGTGTCCTGTGGGTTGTGTCTGGCTGGGAGAGGCTGGTGTCTTGTGGGTTGTGTCTGGCTGGGAGAGGCTGATGTCCAGTGGATTGTGTCTGATTGGGAGAGGCGTGTGTCCAGTGGGTTACGTATTGCTGGGAGAGACAATACAACCATTTAGGTTTCACCTTCTCACACACTGATAAGGCACAGACCAATTGTCTTTTTTTATGTTCATTAGTAGACTATCAAAAAGATAACTATTGGTTGCAGAGTTTGTTGTCCTCATGCGTAACAGGCCACAGCAGTCACAAACAACTTGAATTAAGTTTCAGTGAGAATGAATCTGTGAATGTTTTGTTTCAGTTGATCCTCTTGCCTTGTATTTGATCTGTGTGAGCATGTGTGAAATGTGCAATTTGTGTGTGTGCACTGTGTGTGTGTGGGCACTCTATTCCACAATGTCTTCATGTACACAGCAACATCAAGGGGAGTTTAAATTCTCCCTAACACTTGCACCTTCTCCACCCCCCAGCTGTGCAATCATAATTGAACGGTGTTGGTCATAATTTGTGTGGATTATGTGATTAGAAGGGGTATTGTAGCTGCTTATGTGTGAGCGGGTGTTAGACAGCCCTCTCTGCCTGATGGAAGTATACAAGCGGCTGATGAGAGGACACACTTTTGTCTGTGACGCCGTGCCACTGCCAGCCCATTGTCCTGCCCCTGTCCAGGTTACCTGGGGAGACAGGTGGGGGGATGGAAGCTTTCAAATTTACGAAACACACTTTCTGATTTACTCACTTTTAGTTTTGATTTTGTTAATTGGGCTAGGGGGCAGTATTTTGATGTCTGGATGAAAAGCGTGCCCAAAGTAAACTGCCTGTTACTCAGGTCCAGACGCTTGGTTATGCATGTAATTGGTAGATTTAGATAGAAAACACCGTAAAGTTTCTAAAACTGTTAAGATAATGTCAGTGAGTATAACAGAACTGATATGGCAGGCAAAAACCTGAGGACTAACCTTCCAGAATATCTACCACTGTTTCCAATGGCTGTCATGATTAATATGAAGGGAAAACCTCAGAGATTGCAATTCCTAGGGATTCCACTAGATGTCAACAGTCTTTAGAACGAGTTTCAGGCTTGTTTTTAGAAAAATAAGCTAGAGTTTGTCATTTTTCTAAGCGGCTCCCGTTTTGGCTGTAGTGTTTTCATGCGCATGGATGATAGTGTGTTCTTTGTAGTTTAACTCCGGTAAAGACAATAACGAAGTCTTAAATTTGAGGGTACCTGAGGTTTGATTATAAATGTTGCTTGACTTGTTTGGAGAAGTTTATTGGTAACGTTTGGGATTCATTTTGTATGCATTTTGAAGGAGGGAAACCGGTGGATTATTGAATGAAGTTTTTGGGGATATAAAGAAGGACTTTATCGAAGAAAAGGACCATTTGTGTTGTAGCTGGGACTTTTTGGAGTGGCAACAGAAGAAGATCTTCAAAGGTAAGGCATTTATTTTATGGCTATTTCTGACATTCGTTCCTGCATGGTTGAAAAATGTTTTTAATGCTTTTGTGTGCGGGGCGCTGTCTTCAGATAAACACATGGTGTGCTTTCGCCGTAAAGCCTTTTTGAATTCTGACACAGTGGCTTGATTAACAAGAAGTTACGTTTTTTTCTGATGTATGACACCTTTCACTATTTCTGTAATTCGAATTTCGTGCTCTGCAACTTCAACGGATGTTGTTGAGATGGGTCACTAGCACCACGCCTAGCCATAACAGGTTTTAATGTGCCCCAGCGCTAATACCTGGGAGGGTCAACCCTTGGTGCCTGGGTGTTCAACCCTTGGTGCCTGGGTGTTTAACCCTTGGTGCCTTGGAGGTTTAACCCTTGGCACCTGGGGGTTTAACCCTTGACAGCTGGGAGGTTTAACCCTTGGCGGCTGGGAGGTTTGGGGGGTGTGATGGAGTAAAGGAGGGGGGGCTGTAAATGGAGGACTAAATAAGAACATGATGCATGACATCACCTCAGCCTCTTTGTCACAAATAGACAGTTATTAATAGTATCTCGCTCCCTCTCCCTGTGTCTCTTGGTGTCTGTCTGGTGGGTCAGCCCAGTTATGATTTAATCAGCCTATGATATCTGTAACAGGATCCACTTAAGCCTAATCACCTAATTTTGTTAGAAGTGTCCCAAGAGGAGTGTTCACTACAAGAGACATGTAGGTGACAGACTGCCCCTGAGGAAAAGGATGAGGAGGAGGGGAAGAAGGAGGAGGAGGAGGATGAGGAGGAGGGGAAGAAGGAGGATGTGGAAGAGGAGGGGGGAAGAGGAAGAAGAGGAGGGTGGGGAGGAGGGGGGGAAGGAGGAGGAAGAGGAGGAAGTGGAGGAAGAGAGGGAGGAAGAGGAGTGGGAGGAAGAGGAGGAGGAGGAAGCCAGGCAGAAAAAGCTAAAAAAAAATAGTGATAGAAAAAAAAAATTGAATAAGATATTGTGTTCAGGCAAATAGTGTGTTTACACATGTTTGTGTTTCTCTGCTAACTGCTGCTAACAGGAGTGGGTAATATTTTCCAAACCTGTTGGCATAGTATTTGTGGTGCAGTCGTTCAGTTGACTCCCCTGAGCTTTCACTAGAGGTCAATCAGTGGAGGAAGAGAGAAATTAGATAGATGCTGAACTGAATACACACACTCCTACACAAATTCAAGTTGATACACAGGTCCCTGGAGTGTGTGGAATCTCCAATGTGTTTTGTGCCTGTGTGTGTGTCTGTGTGTGTGCCTGTGATGTGTGTCTGCCAATGTGTCTGCCCGTGTGTGTGATGTGTGCCTGTGTGTGCGTGTGCGTGTGCGTGTGCCTGTGCGTGTGCCTGTGTGTTTGATGTGTGTGTGTGTGTGTGCCTGTGTGTGTGTATGTTTACGCTGATCGTTCTTGTGTATGTTTGTAAATTCCTTTCCGTATATGAATATTCTTATATGCGCTATGTTTGAATTCACTCAAATGTGCTGGTCGGTACCAGATATACAACAGAGCGCTCCAGCATCCTTGCTTTCCCCCAGTTCCCACTCCTGTCTGATAACCCTGAACAGGATTGGCCAAACCTCTGTCTATTCTTCAGCCTGTCCCATTCAGCCAGCCTGATGGAGTTGGGGACTTGAGCTACCTGTCTCCCGGCTGCTTTCTCCTCATGAGAATGAGCAACAACAGTGAATCCTCTATTCATCCAGGTTGCAGTGTCTCCCTGGCCCCTTGGCCCCTGACGCCCACCCAATCGGCCCCAGTAGCGGAGCACCTATTTGCTGCCTCCCCACCTCTATTCTTGTCTAAATTGGTCAGCGCTGGCTGGACAGACGTGTGACCCCGAGGGGGTGGACGGGGTGGTTGAAAATGTGTAGTCCCATTTCTCTGCTGTTACCTCGTTTCTAACCCCCCCTCACACACACACAGACATTCTGACACTCACACTTGATCTGTCTTCACACAGATGCACACGCACACACAGGCACACAAACAAACAAACACACACACTGGTGGCCCACCCCAAGGCTTTGTGAAGAGTGTTTGGGGCCTATCTGTGCTGCCTGTCTCCTTCTCTGGTTTACTATAGGACTAATCTGCTTACTGCAGGAAGCAAAGGGGCTGATAACACTCCAGTGTGTGTGTGCTTGTCCATGTGTGTCTACTTATTTTCACATACAAACACATCTGTGTGAAGGTATTGGTTTGAGAGACACCCGTGTGATCTGACTTTGAGAATCAAGGACATCATATTCCAGATGAAATATATTCCTTTTGGTTTGGCTCTAGATGCAATAGATTGTTATCTATAAAATCCATTCCTCTAACAGTTGTAACTCCTTCCCCCTAGATGCTCCCTCACAGTGGGTCACATCACATTAAGAGTTGTAACTCCTTCCCCCTAGATGTTCCCTCACAGTGGGTCATATCACAGTAAGAGTTGTAACTCCTTCCCCCTAGATGCTCCCTCACAGTGGGTCACATCACATTAAGAGTTGTAACTCCTTCCCCCTAGATGTTCCCTCACAGTGGGTCATATCACATTAAGAGTTGTAACTCCTTCCCCCTAGATGTTCCCTCACAGTGGGTCATATCACATTAAGAGTTGTAACTCCTTCCCCCTAGATGCTCCCTCACAGTGGGTCACATCACATTAAGAGTTGTAACTCCTTCCCCCTAGATGTTCCCTCACAGTGGGTCATATCACATTAAGAGTTGTAACTCCTTCCCCTAGATGCTCCCTCACAGTGGGTCATATCACATTAAGAGTTGTAACTCCTTCCCCCTAGATGTTCCCTCACAGTGGGTCATATCACAGTAAGAGTTGTAACTCCTTCCCCTAGATGCTCCCTCACAGTGGGTCACATCACATTAAGAGTTGTAACTTCTTCCCCCTAGATGTTCCCTCACAGTGGGTCATATCACATTAAGAGTTGTAACTCCTTCCCCCTAGATGTTCCCTCACAGTGGGTCATATCACATTAAGAGTTGTAACTCCTTCCCCCTAGATGCTCCCTCACAGTGGGTCACATCACATTAAGAGTTGTAACTCCTTCCCCCTAGATGTTCCCTCACAGTGGGTCACATCACATTAAGAGTTGTAACTCCTTCCCCCTAGATGCTCCCTCACAGTGGGTCACATCACATTAAGAGTTGTAACTCCTTCCCCCTAGATGCTCCCTCACAGTGGGTCATATCACATTAAGAGTTGTAACTCCTTCCCCCTAGATGTTCCCTCACAGTGGGTCACATCACATTAAGAGTTGTAACTCCTTCCCCCTAGATGCTCCCTCACAGTGGGTCATATCACAGTAAGAGTTGTAACTCCTTCCCCCTAGATGCTCCCTCACAGTGGGTCACATCACATTAAGAGTTGTAACTCCTTCCCCCTAGATGCTCCCTCACAGTGGGTCACATCACAGTAAGTGGGGTTAGGCCATGTCAACTACCCCAACCATGACCTCCATCCACACCCAGGAGCCCTACACTCTTACCCTGTACCCTCTTACTCCCCACACCCTTCTCCACCGATCACCCACAAGACACCAGCTCACTGCCTCAGCAATACTCATTAATTCTAATGATATGTTTTCATCTGTTATTAAAATTAACCTCACTAATGACTGGTGTGCTGTTTCACAGCGCTCTTGTTTCCCTGCATCTCGGACTTGTCAGTGTCATTGCAAGACAAGAGTCTCAACGAGTAAATGGTGTATAGACGGTGAAGATACTGTGTTCTGGTGAGTGCTGCTCTGGTACACTGCTTTAAGGTGCTCCTATTATGTCACACTTGTACAGGTTAAAGGTCAGGGGGGATATAGAGGTTATATGTAGAAGTCTTGTAAAGTAATCAATCTGTTAGCTCCAGGGTAATGCTTCGAGGGGTAGTTGTCCCTTTCAGTTTGAGAGTTTTTATTTTCTATTTATGTAATCATTATTTAACTAGGCAAGTCAGTTAAGGGGATAGGCGTCCCACTAGCGGGACACCAGCCGACAACATCCGGTGAAATTGGAGGGTGCGCAATTCAAGTAAATAATCATAATATTTAACATTCATAAACATACAAGTATCGTATATAATTTAAAAGCTACAATTCTTGTTAATCTAACTGCATTGTCCGATTTCAAATAGCCTTTATGGCAAAAGCATACCATGTGATTGTCTGAGGACGGCTCCCCACAACTTATTTTTCAACCAGCACAGTCTTCATAAAATCACAAATAGCGATTAAATAAATCACTTACTTTTGAAGATCTTCCTCTGCAATCCCAAGGTCCCCAACTACAACATGAATTGTCGTTTTGTTAGATAAAATCCTTCTTTATATCCCAAAAAGTAATTTTAGTTGGCGCCATCGATTTCACTAATCCACTTGTTCAACGTGCAGACAAAGGAGTCTAAAAAGCTACCGCTAAACTTCGTCCAAACAAGTCAAACAACATTTCTATTTAATCCTCAGGTACTCTCAAATGTAAATAAACTATAATATTTCATACGGAAAGTAGTATGTTCAATAGGAAAGGAAAATTATTAAGCACACCCCCTCTCCCTCGCGCGTCGAAAGAATGATATTGTTCCAGTGCTGTTCTCACCAAACTCCAAATTCTTGCTTGTTTTTCAAAAAACAAGCCTGAAACCTTGAATAAATACTGTTGACATCTAGTGGAAGCCATAGGAATTGCAATCTGGGAGAAGGATTTACATAAAAACAATAGGTTTCCATTTCCTGCAGTGGCCAGTCTGTTGAGAGTGTATAGGATACTGTGTCCCTGCAGTGGCCAGTCTGTTGAGAGTGAATAGGATACTGTGTCCCTGCAGTGGCCAGTCTGTTGAGAGTGAATAGGATACTGTGTCCCTGCAGTGGCCAATCTGTTGAGAGTGAAAAGGATACTGTGTCCCTGCAGTGGCCAGTCTGTTGTGAGTGAAAAGGATACTGTGCCCCTGCAGTGGCCAGTCTGTCGAGAGTGAAAAGGATACTGTGTCCCTGCAGTGGCCAGTCTGTTGAGAGTGAAAAGGATACTGTGTCCCTGCAGTGGCCAGTCTGTTGAGAGTGAATAGGATACTGTGTCCCTGCAGTGGCCAGTATGTTGAGAGTGAAAAGGATACTGTGTCCCTGCAGTGGCCAGTCTGTTGAGAGTGAAAAGGATACTGTGTCCCTGCAGTGGCCAGTCTGTTGAGAGTGAAAAGGATACTGTGTCCCTGCAGTGGCCAGTCTGTTGAGAGTGTATAGGATACTATGATACTGTGTCCCTGCAGTGGCCAGTCTGTTGAGAGTGTATAGGATACTGTGTCCCTGCAGTGGCCAGTCTGTTGAGAGTGAAATGGATACTGTGTCCCTGCAGTGGCCAGTCTGTTGAGAGTGAATATGATACTGTGTCCCTGCAGTGGCCAGTGTGTTGAGAGTGAAAAGGATACTGTGTCCCTGCAGTGGCCAGTCTGTTGAGAGTGTATAGGATACTATGATACTGTGTCCCTGCAGTGGCCAGTCTGTTGAGAGTGTATAGGATACTGTGTCCCTGCAGTGGCCAGTCTGTTGAGAGTGAATGGGATACTGTGTCCCTGCAGTGGCCAGTCTGTTGAGAGTGTATAGGATACTGTGTCCCTGCAGTGGCCAGTCTGTTGAGAGTGAATAGGATACTGTGTGCCTGCAGTGGCCAGTCTGTTGAGAGTGAAAAGGATACTGTGTCCCTGCAGTGGCCAGTCTGTTGAGAGTGAATTGGATACTGTGTCCCTGCAGTGGCCAATCTGTTGAGAGTGAAAAGGATACTGTGTCCCTGCAGTGGCCAGTCTGTTGAGAGTGAATAGGATACTGTGTCCCTCCAGTTGCCAGTCTGTTGAGAGTGAATAGGATACTGTGTCCCTGCAGTGGCCAGTCTGTTGAGAGTGAAAAGGATACTGTGTCCCTGCAGTGGCCAGTCTGTTGAGAGTGAATTGGATACTGTGTCCCTGCAGTGGCCAATCTGTTGAGAGTGAAAAGGATACTGTGTCCCTGCAGTGGCCATTCTGTTGAGAGTGAAAAGGATACTGTGTCCCTGCAGTGGCCATTCTGTTGAGAGTGAAAAGGATACTGTGTCCCTGCAGTGGCCAGTCTGTTGAGAGTGAATAGGATACTGTGTCCCTGCAGTGGCCAGTCTGTTGAGAGTGAATAGGATACTGTGTCCCTGCAGTGGCCATTCTGTTGAGAGTGAAAAGGATACTGTGTCCCTGCAGTGGCCAGTCTGTTGAGAGTGAAAAGGATACTGTGTCCCTGCAGTGGCCAGTCTGTCGAGAGTGTATAGGATACTGTGTCCCTGCAGTGGCCAGTCTGTTGAGAGTGAATAGGATACTGTGTCCCTGCAGTGGCCAGTCTGTTGAGAGTGAAAAGGATACTGTGTCCCTGCAGTGGCCATTCTGTTGAGAGTGAAAAGGATACTGTGTCCCTGCAGTGGCCAGTCTGTTGAGAGTGAAAAGGATACTGTGTCCCTGCAGTGGCCAGTCTGTTGAGAGTGTATATGATACTGTGTCCCTGCAGTGGCCAATCTGTTGAGAGTGAAAAGGATACTGTGTCCCTGCAGTGGCCAGTCTGTTGAGAGTGAATAGGATACTGTGTCCCTTCAGTTGCCAGTCTGTTGAGAGTGAATAGGATACTGTGTCCCTGCAGTGGCCAATCTGTTGAGAGTGAAAAGGATACTTTGTCCCTGCAGTGGCCAGTCTGTTGAGAGTGAAAATGATACTGTGTCCCTGCAGTGGCCAGTCTGTCGAGAGTGTATAGGATACTGTGTCCCTGCAGTGGCCAGTCTGTTGAGAGTGAATAGGATACTGTGTCCCTGCAGTGGCCAGTCTGTTGAGAGTGAAAAGGATACTGTGTCCCTGCAGTGGCCAGTCTGTTGAGAGTGAATAGGATACTGTGTCCCTGCAGTGGCCAGTCTGTTGAGAGTGAAAAGGATACTGTGTCCCTGCAGTGGCCAGTCTGTTGAGATTGAATGGGATACTGTGTCCCTGCAGTGGCCAGTCTGTTGAGATTGAATGGGATACTGTGTCCCTGCAGTGGCCAGTCTGTTGAGATTGAATGGGATACTGTGTCCCTGCAGTGGCCAGTCTGTTGAGAGTGAATGGGATACTGTGTCCCTGCAGTGGCCAGTCTGTTTAGTGAATGGGATACTTTGTCCCTGCAGTGGCCTGTCTGTTGAGAGTGAATGGGATACTGTCTTCCTGCAGTGGCCAGTCTGTTGAGAGTGAATGGGATACTGTCTTCCTGCAGTGGCCAGTCTGTTAAGAGTGAATGGGATACTGTGTCCCTGAAGTGGCCAGTCTGTTGAGAGTGAATGGGATATCTGCCTCCTGTATACAGTATTGTACAGAAAGAGCTGTATTGATCTGGAACATCCGGAATCATCCCCAGCTTACAATTGTCTCATTCATCCCCATCCTCTCTCCTTTAACCATTCCCCAAGGTTGTTGCTGTAAATAAGAATGTGTTCCCTGGTAATATAAGGCTTGAAAAAAAATGTGACACAAATGTGATACCCTCTGAGGCCAGGGCTCAAAATGGCAGACAAAACCTTGATTGAACATAATGACTACCTTTATTCTAGCTCCATGACGTCCTATATATAGCCCTATTACTTCCTCTAAATAGCCCCAAAACGTTCTCTATACAGCCCCATGACTACCTTAATATAGCGCTTTGACTTCCTCTATAGTGTCACGGCTGGCTGAAGGACTGGATCAAGGTGCAGCATGGTAAGCATACATTCTCTCTTTATTAAAAATGACGCCGACAAAACAAAGAACAAAACCAAAACCAAACCGTGAAGCTTTGAGCTATGTGCCCTGAACAATGTCAAAGTTAACTTCCCACTAAACAAGTGGGGGAACATGGTACCTAAGTATGGTTCTCAATCAGAGACAACGATAGACAGCAGCCTCTGATTGAGAACCACCCTGGCCAAACACATAGAAATAGAAAATCATGGAACATAGAACATAGACTGCCCACCCATATCACACCCTGACCAATCCAAAATAGAGACATAAAACACTCTCTACGGTCAGGGCGTGAGATATAGCCCACCAACCTTTTCTATATAACCCATTGACAACCTTTATGTAGCCCCACAACTTCCTCTATATAGTCTCACAACTTCCTCTACATAACTTCCTCAATGTAGCCCTATGACTCCCTCTATATAGCCCTATGACTTCCTCTATATAGTCTCACTACTTCCTCTACATAACTGTGTTTATATAGCCCTATGACTTCCTCTATATAGCCCTATGACTTCCTCTATATAGTCTCACTACTTCCTCTACATAACTTTGTCTATATAGCCCTATGACTTCCTCTATATAGTCTCACAACTTCCTCTACATAACTTTGTCTATATAGCCCTATGACCTCCTCTATATAGCCCTATGACTTTCTCTATATAGCCCTATGACTCCCTCTATATAGCCCTATGACTTCCTCTACACAGTCTCACAACTTCCTCTACATAACTTTGTTTATATAGCCCTATGACCTTCTCTATATAGCCCTATGACTTCCTATATATAGTCTCACAACTTCCTCTACATAACTTTGTCTATATAGCCCTATGACCTCCTCTATATAGCCCTATGACTTCCTCTATATAGTCTCACAACTTCCTCTACATAACTGTGTTTATATAGCCCTATGACTTCCTCTATATAGTCTCACAACTTCCTCTACATAACTTTGTCTATATAGCCCAATGACTCCCTCTATATAGCCCTATGACTTCCTCTATATGGTCTCACAACTTCCTCTACATAACTGTGTTTATATAGCCCTATGACCTCCTCTATATAGCCCTATGACTTCCTCTATATAGCCCTATGACCTCCTCTATATAGCCCTATGACTTTCTCTATATAGCCCTATGACTTCCTCTACACAGTCTCACAACTTCCTCTACATAACTTTGTTTATATAGCCCTATGACCTTCTCTATATAGCCCTATGACTTCCTATATATAGTCTCACAACTTCCTCTACATAACTTTGTCTATATAGCCCTATGACCTCCTCTATATAGCCCTATGACTTCCTCTATATAGTCTCACAACTTCCTCTACATAACTGTGTTTATATAGCCCTATGACTTCCTCTATATAGTCTCACAACTTCCTCTACATAACTTTGTCTATATAGCCCAATGACTCCCTCTATATAGCCCTATGACTTCCTCTATATGGTCTCACAACTTCCTCTACATAACTTTGTCTATATAGCCCTATGACCTCCTCTATATAGCCCTATGACTTCCTCTATATAGCCCTATGACCTCCTCTATATAGCCCTATGACTTCCTCTATATGGTCTCACAACTTCCTCTACATAACTTTGTCTATATAGCCCAATGACTCCCTCTATATAGCCCTATGACTTCCTCTATATGGTCTCACAACTTCCTCTACATAACTGTGTTTATATAGCCCTATGACTTCCTCTATATAGCCCTATGACTTCCTCTATATAGCCTCACAACATCCTCTACACAACTTCTAAATTTATTTATTTATAAAAAAAAAATCACCTTTATTTAACCAGGTTGGCAAGTTGAGAACAAGTTCTCATTTACAATTGCGACCTGGCCAAGATAAAGCAAAGCAGTTCAAAACAGACAACGACACAGAGTTACACATGGAGTAAAACAAACATACAGTCAATAATACATTATAAACAAGTCTCTATACGATGTGAGCAAATGAGGTGAGATAAGGGAGGTAAAGGCAAAACAAGGCCATGGTGGCAAAGTAAATACAATATAGCAAGTAAAACACTGGAATGGTAGATTTGCAATGGAAGAATGTGCAAAGTAGAAATAAAAATAATGGGGTGCAAAGGAGCAAAATAAATAAATAAATTAAATACAGTAGGGAAAGAGGTAGTTGTTTGGGCTAAATTATAGGTGGGCTATGTACAGGTGCAGTAATCTGTGAGCTGCTCTGACAGTTGGTGCTTAAAGCTAGTGAGGGAGATAAGTGTTTCCAGTTTCAGAGATTTTTGTAGTTCGTTCCAGTCATTGGCAGCAGAGAACTGGAAGGAGAGGCGGCCAAAGAAAGAATTGGTTTTGGGGGTGACTAGAGAGATATACCTGCTGGAGCGTGTGCTACAGGTGGGTGATGCTATGGTGACCAGCGAGCTGAGATAAGGGGGGACTTTACCTAGCAGGGTCTTGTAGATGACATGGAGCCAGTGGGTTTGGCGACGAGTATGAAGCGAGGGCCAGCCAACGAGAGCGTACAGGTCGCAATGGTGGGTAGTATATGGGGCTTTGGTGACAAAACGGATTGCACTGTGATAGACTGCATCCAATTTGTTGAGTAGGGTATTGGAGGTTATTTTGTAAATGACATCGCCAAAGTCGAGGATTGGTAGGATGGTCAGTTTTACAAGGGTATGTTTGGCAGCATGAGTGAAGGATGCTTTGTTGCGAAATTGGAAGCCAATTTTAGATTTAACTTTGGATTGGAGATGTTTGATATGGGTCTGGAAGGAGAGTTTAAAGTCTAACCAGACACCTAAGTATTTGTAGTTGTCCACGTATTCTAAGTCAGAGCCGTCCAGAGTAGTGATGTTGGACAGGCGGGCAGGTGCAGGTAGCGAAAGGTTGAAGAGCATTCATTTAGTTTTACTTGTATTTAAGAGCAATTGGAGGCCACGGAAGGAGAGTTGTATTGCATTGAAGCTTGCCTGGAGGGTTGTTAACACAGTGTCCAAAGAAGGGCCAGAAGTATACAGAATTGTGTCGTCTGCGTAGAGGTTGATCAGAGACTCACCAGCAGCAAGAGCGACCTCATTGATGTATACAGAGAAGAGAATCGGTCCAATAAATGAACCCTGTGGCACCCCCATAGAGACTGCCAGAGGTCCGGACAGCAGTCCCTCCGATTTGACACACTGAACTCTATCAGAGAAGTAGTTGGTGAACCAGGCGAGGCAATCATTTGAGAATCCAAGTCTGTAAAGTCTGCCGAGCATGTGGTGATTAGAAAGGCATGGTAGGATAGATATAGGTCTGTAGCATTTTGGGTCAAGAGTGTCCCCCCCCTTTGAAGAGGGGGATGACCGCAGCTGCTTTCCAATCTTTGGGAATCTCAGACAACACGAAAGAGAGGTTGAACAGGCTAGTAATAGGGGTGGCAACAATTTCGGCAGATCATTTTAGAAAGAAAGGGTCCAGATTGCCTATCCCGGCTGATTTGTAGGGGTTCAGATTTTGCAGCTCTTTCAGAACATCAGCTGAACGGATTTGGGAGAAGGAGAAATGGCGAAGGCTTGGGCGACTTGCTGTGGGGGGTGCAGTGCTGTTGACCTGGGGTAGGAGTAGCCAGGTGGAAAGCATGGCCAGCCGTAGAAAAATGCTTTTTGAAATTCTCAATTATGGTGGATTTATCAGTGGTGACAGTGTTTCCTATCTTCAGTGCAGTGGGCAGCTGGGAGGAGGTGTTCTTATTCTGCATGGACTTTACAGTGTCCCAGAACTTTTTTGAGTTAGTGTTGCAGGAAGCAAATTTCTGCTTGAAAAAGCTAGCCTTGGCTTTTCTAACTGCCTGTGTATAATGGTTTCTAGCTTCCCTGAAAAGCTGCATATCACGGGGGCTGTCCGATGCTAATGCAGAACTCCATAGGATGCTTTTGTGTTGGTTAAGGGCAGTCAGGTCTGGGGAGAACCAAGGGCTATATCTGTTCCCGGTTCTAAATTTCTTGAATGAGGCATGTTTATTTAAGGTTAGGAAGGCATTTTTTTTAAATATCCAGGCATCCTCTACTGACGGGATGAGATCAATATCCTTCCAGGATACCCCAGCCAAGTCGATTAGAAAGGCTGAAGTGTTTCAGGGAGCGTTTGACAGTGATGAGTGGAGGTCGTTTGACCGCTGACCCATTACGGATGCAGGCAATGAGGCAGTGATCGCTGAGATCTTGGTTGAAGACAGCAGAGGTGTATTTAGAGGGCAAGTTTGTTAGGATGATATCTATGAGGGTGCCCATGTTTAAGGCTTTGGGGAGGTACCTGGTAGGTTCATTGATAATTTGTGTGAGATTGAGGGCATCAAGTTTAGATTGTAGGATGGCTGGGGTGTTAAGCACATTCCAGTTTAGGTCGCCAAGCAGCACGTGCTCTGAAGATAGATGGGGGCAATCAGTTCACATAAGGTGTCCAGAGCACAGCTGGGGGCAGAGGGTGGTCTATAGCAGGCGGCAACGGTGAGACACTTGTTTTTAGAGGCGTGGATTTTTAAAAGTAGAAGTTCAAATTGTTTGGGTACAGACCTGGAATGTAGGACAGATCTCTGCAGGCTAACTTAATACCGCCCCCTTTGGCAGTTCTATCTTTTCTGAAAATGTTGTAGTTTGGGATTAAAATTTCAGAATATTTGGTGGTCTTCCTAAGCCAGGATTCAGACACAGCTAGAACATCCGGGTTGGCAGAGTGTGCTAAAGCAGTGAATAGAACAAACTTAGGGAGGAAGCTTCTAATGTTAACATGCATGAAACCAAGGCTATTATGGTTACAGAAGTCGTCAAAAGAGAGCGCCCGGGGAATAGGAGTGGAGCTAGGCCCTG
The DNA here is from genome assembly GCF_036934945.1 of Oncorhynchus masou masou. Classification (NCBI taxonomy): domain Eukaryota; kingdom Metazoa; phylum Chordata; class Actinopteri; order Salmoniformes; family Salmonidae; genus Oncorhynchus; species Oncorhynchus masou. Next base: position 19,737,876 of record NC_088235.1, on the reverse strand, counting down.
CAGGGCCTGGATTCACCTCTAAATCACCAGAGGAACAGAGGAGGAGTAGAATAAGGGTGCGGCTGAAAGCAATAAGAATTGGTCATCTACGTCTGGAACAGAGAGTAAAAGGATGTTTCTGGGGGCGATAAAATAGCTTCAAGGTATAATGTAGACAAAGGTATGGTAGGATGTGAATACAGTGGAGGTAAACCTAGGTATTGAGTGATGAAGAGAGATATATTGTCTCTAGAAACATCATTGAAACCAGGAGATGTCATTGCATGTGTGGGTGGTGGAACTAATAGGTTGGATAAGGTATAGTGAGCAGGACTAGAGGCTCTACAGTGAAACAAGCCAATAAACACTAACCAGAACAGCAATGGACAAGGCATATTGATGTTAAGGAGAGGCATGCTTAGTCGAGTGATAAGAAGGATCCAGTGAGTAGAGAAGTTGTTTGGGGGTCACGGCGATTTAGCCCAGCCCCTATATAGCCCACCAACTTCCTCTATATAGCCCCACAACTTCCTCTATAGCCGTATGACTTCCACTATAGAGCCATAGGATGACCTATATATAGCCCCACAACTAATTCTATTCAGCACTATGAGTTCCTTTGTATAGCCCCACAACTTCCTCTATATAGCCCCATAACTTCCTCTATATAGCCCCACAACTTCCTCTATATAGCCCCATAACTTCCTCTATATAGCCTCACAACTTCCTCTTTATAGTCCCATGACTTTCTCTGTACAGCCCCATAACTTCCTCCATTCAGTCCTATAACGTTCTCTATATAGCCCCACACCTTCCTCTATATAGCCCCACAACTTCCTCTATAGCTCTATGTCTCCCTCTATAGCCCTATGACTTCCTCTACAGCCCTTTGACTTCCTCTACATAGTCCCACGACTACCTCCTATATAAAATCGCAACTTCCTTTATTCAGCCCTATGACTTCATTCATATAGTCCCACAACTTCTTCTATATGGCCCTATGACTTCCTCTATTTAGCCCTTTGACTTCCTCTGTAGCCCTTTGACTTCCTCTACATAGTCCCACGACTACCTCCTATATACCATCGCAACTTCCTTTATTCAGCCCTATGACTTCATTCATATAGCCCCACAACTTCCTCTATATTACACAACGCATTCCCCTATACAACCCATAACTTTGTCTATATAGCCCCAAGGCCTCCTCTATATAGCCCTATGAATTCCTCTATATAGCCCCATGACTTCCTCTATATAGCCTATCGACTTCCTCTATATAGCCTCTCGTCTTCCTCTATATAGCCTCTCGACTTCCTCAATATAGCCCCATGACTTCCTCAATATAGCTGTATTACTACCTTGATATAGCCGCACAACTTCGTATATACCTCCATGACTACTTTTATATAGCCCTATGACTTATTCTATATAGCCCCACAGCCTCCACTATATAGCCCCACGACTTCCTCTGTATAGCACTATGGCTTCCTCTACATAGCCGCACAACTACCTCCTACAGTTGGGAGAACAAGTATTTGATACACTGCCAATTTTGCGGGTTTTCCCACTTACAAAGCATGTAGAGGTCTGTAATGTTTATCATAGTTACACTTCAACTGTGAAAGACGGAATATAAAACAAAAATCCAGAAAATCACATTGTATGATTTTTAAGTAAATAATTTGATTTTATTGCATGACATAAGTATTTGATACATCACAAAAGCAGAACTTAATATTTGGTACAGAAACCTTTGTTTGCAATTACAGAGATCATACATTTCCTGTAGTTACAGTGCCTTGCGAAAGTATTCGGCCCCCTTTGAACTTTGCGACCTTTTGCCACATTTCAGGCTTCAAACATAAAGATATAAAACTGTATTTTTTTGTGAAGAATCAACAACAAGTGGGACATAATCATGAAGTGGAACGACATTTATTGGATATTTCAAACTTTTTTAACAAATCAAAAACTGAAAAATTGGGCGTGCAAAATTATTCAGCCCCCTTTAAGTTAATACTTTGTAGCGCCACCTTTTGCTGCAATTACAGCGGTAAGTCGCTTGGGGTATGTCTCTATCAGTTTTGCACATCGAGAGACTGAAATAAATAAATGTCGTTCCACTTCATGATTGTGTCCCACTTGTTGTTGATTCTTCACAAAAAAATACAGTTTTATATCTTTATGTTTGAAGCCTGAAATGTGGCAAAAGGTCGCAAAGTTCAAAGGGGGCCGAATACTTTCGCAAGGCACTGTATATCCCTATTATTTCCTCTGTTATAGTCCCACAACTTCCTCTATACACTGATGACTTCCTCTACATAGCCTCACAACCTTCTCTACACAGCCCCACAACATCCTCTATTTAGCCCACCAACTTCCTCTATAGCCCTTTGACTTCCTCTATATAGGCCAACGACTACCTTCTATATATCCCCACAACTTCCTTTAGACAGCCCCATGACTTCCTTCATATAGCCCCACGACATCCTCTATAATACTATATACATGTCATGCATAGGTGTAATAGATGGCAGGGAAGTCAGGCGCAGGAGAGTCAAACTGAGTGTAAAATGGAGTCTTTTAATAAAGTTCCAAGAGTATGCTCCATAACAATAAATGTACAAACAAACCAAACATGGGTACGAGGACCCGACGCGCACCTATACAACAATATCTCTATACTGACAATAAAACAATCTCTGATAAAGACATGAGGGGAAACAGAGGGTTAAATACATAACAGGTAATGAATGGGATTGAAAACAGGTGTGTGGGAAGACAAGACAAAACCAATGGAAAAGGAAAAAAGGATCAATGATGGCTAGAAGACCGGTTACGTCGAACGCCGAGCACCGCCCGAACAAGGAGAGGCAACGACTTCGGAAGAAGTCGTGACAATACAGCCCTGCAACTTCCTCTACATAGCCCTATGACTTCCTCAATATAGCCCCACGACATCCTCTATAATACTATATACAGCCCTCTACATAGCCCTATGACTTCCTCAATATAGCCCCACGACATCCTCTATAATACTATATACAGCCCTATAACTTCCTCTACATAGCCCTATGACTTCCTCAATATAGCCCCACGACATCCTCTATAATACTATATACAGCCCTCTACATAGCCCTATGACTTCCTCAATATAGCCCCACGACATCCTCTATAATACTATATACAGCCCCATAACTTCCTCTACATAGGCCTATGACTTCCTCAATATAGCCCCACGACATCCTCTATAATACTATATACAGCCCTCTACATAGCGCTATGACTTCCTCAATATAGCCCCACGACATCCTCTATAATACAATATATGGCCCTATAACTTCCTCTACATACCTTAAGGGAACATTTCGACATTTTCTGTATGGTTAGTGAAAAAGTCCATATTGCAAATGTAAGGTCCCTTACTAGACGTCCGAAAACATTTGTAAATTTTCGGGGACGGCGTCGGGCCGAGTGGCAGGGCCAGACCTACCGGGAAGTAATCAAATGAACTTTGTCGGACATTCGGTTTTCCTTTTATAAAATAATCCAATTTTGGTCATTTTTCCGCTATCCCGGAAAATCCCACAAGAGGGCATAAGCAATCAGACTGCAATTTGACAAAACATCACGAATCACGACGGGGCCTTATCTCAAAAACTGAAAATATTTCGAAGCCGAAACTTGGTGAGCTTAGGTTTGGCATAATGGGCAGGTGGCCCCGAACAAGATGGCGTCTAGGCCTCAACGGTTTTTGAGTTATGGCCATTTTTCTGGGATTAAAGGTCCAAAATGAAAATAGAGAAATTATTTTTTCACTTCACGTCAAAGTCAAGGAGCCTCCGGTGTCAATAAAAAAAAATCTACCATTTATCTATCGTCAATTAAGAGAAATTGTACAATGACAGATTGGTGATGTTCAAATATAGGTGTTTTTTTTCAACAGTTACAGATCCAGTTGCAGGGTGTTCATACGAATATTTTTAAAGTGTGCTGCGGAGCTCTGCGTGATTTCTGTGATTTTATATGATTTTCTGAAATAACACACACTCACTAAACCCTCCGTAAATAACTCAGTTCTTAACGTAAAGACTTAAAACTCAGGATTCTGTAAAGGCATACCCCAATCAGCATATGGGTTTATTTATAGCTTCCTGTGCCAACAGGAAGTTCCTAAAATGGTGTCATAGTGGCTGTTTCCAAGGGTTAAAAAGGTCAGATCTTTTCAAAACTTCATATGTGTGATTAGGCAACCCTCCTGTACTGTAAAATCAGTCATTTCTCCCAACAGATGTCAAAGAAATGCTCTCTCACACACACACAGCAAGGATGGAGTGACAAAGCACGGTGCTTAAAGACACAGAGAGCAGGCAATGGCATAAACATAATCCCAAGGCCGTGCCGAGTTCAACGAGATATCCCGCTTGCTCGCTCGGTCTAAGCGCAGCGACCATTAGAAAAGTAGGCCCAAAATGAAGCCTGCACCACAATGTCATTTGCTTTTGGGTGACAGTGAGAGAACCGTTAGGGTGAGAAACACAATTCGACGTCAGGTACGTTCCTAAGGTCCCCCCGATCCGTGCAAGCCTAACCTTGACCGTGTGGCATTAACCCTCCACAGTTAAAATAAGGTGTTTACATCAAACAGTTTGCATTGACTTCTCTCCCCATAGGAATACATTGCCTGCTTCTCTAAATTCAACCTGAGGCCTATGTGGGTTATGAATGCCTTATGAACCTGTCTTTGATGACAGTCCATCAGGACACTATGAGGTCTACCTGTGTCGATTCTAAGCTTCCTGGACCAACCGGAAGTGCTTAAAATCACCCTAAAAGTGTATATCCATACCCTGCCTGCAATTTGATAGACATAGTGCATTGAACCCTGTGTAAATCAGTCAATTCTTAACGTAAAGACTTAAAACTCAGGGTTCTGTAAAAGCATACCCCAATGAGGATATGTGTTGACTTATAGCTTAATTGGTGTCTCAGGGGCTGTTTGGAAGGGTTAAAAAAATCAGATCTGTCCAAAACTTCATATGTGTGATTAGGCAACCCCCATGAACTGTAAATCAGTCATTTTTTCCCATAAAAATTCAAAGGAAAACTAAATCACAAAGATACACAACTTGGAAGGAGGGACGTATTGGGGTGCGTAGAGACTGACAGTGCCTCCAATAGTTAGCTTTGTTCGAGCTAAAAAAGAACCATCAGACCTAGAGTTCCGAAACTTTAGAAACCTGTTCTAGACCTCAGGTCGATAGTGCGTGGTGAGTTAGGTGGCTCTAGAAGGTTCTCGGACCGAGAAACAGCCTCGTACATTTGCAATTACTTCAATTCATTTTGACCATTACGAAAATGTCGACATTTAGAAAGTCTCAGAGACACAAGACTAGGTGCATTGAAACCGGCTCGGCCCATAGACACGGACCCCAACGTTTCTGTCCGATAGCTCATTCAAGGACATCATAGCAAGGCATGGAAAAAAGTGGATTTTCAGCACCAATTAGGGTTTTACTCGGGTACCGAAGGACCTATCGAGCCGAAACTCGGGATTCGGGGTCGCCTCACATAGGACTACACATAATGTCCGAACTGGACCCGTAGCTAGAACGTAACTATGTGTTTTACGTTTTTATTATGTTTTAAACTAAAGGCGCTGTGAATTATGGGCCTGCTCTGACATATGTGATAGTTGGCTTCTAAATTAGTTGGAAAAAGTGGGTTTGGTGTCAATTGGTATCAGTTTGGTGTCAGAATGACATCTAATTGACTGATGGACACTGACTTGCTGGCTGACTTTTGTTAATTTGCAATATGTTTAAGCGGAGAGGGAACATCACCAAAATGGCATTCTGAAATCAACACAAAAAATGGCATCACCATAGTGTCCAGACGGTGCCGAGTTCAACGAGACACCCCGCTTGACCGTAGCTCGCTCGGTCTGAGCGCAGCGACCATGAGAAAAGTAGGCCCAAAATGAAGCCTGCACCACAACGTCATTTGATTTTGGGTGACAGCGGCGGATCCGTTAGGTTTAGAAGGACAATTCAAACACAGGAATGTTCCTAAGGTCCTCCCGATCTGTGCAAGCCTAACCTTGACCGTGTGGCATTAACCCTTCACAGTTAAAAGAAGGTGTTTACATCAAACAGTTTGCATTGACTTCTCTCCCCATAGGAATACATTGCCTTCACCTCTAAATTCAACCTGAAGCCTATGTGGGTTATGAATGCCTTATGAACCTGTCTTCTATGACAGTACATCAGACCACTATGAGGTCTACCTGTGTCGATTCTAAGCTTCCTGGAGCAACCGGAAGTGGTTAAATTCACCCAAAAGGTATTTGGAATGTACATCACCAGCAAAGGTGAAAATGACTCTGCATTCAACCCTGTGTAGATCAGTCAATTCTCAACTTAAAGACTTAAAACTCAGGATTCTGTAAGTGTCTATGTCAATCAAGACATGTGTTTACTTATAGCTTCCTGTGGCAACCGGAAGTGCCTTTAATTAGGTCACACTGTCTGTTTTGAAGGGTTAGAAAAGTCACATCTCTCCAAAACTTCATATGTGTGACTAGGTAACCCTCCTAAACTGTAAATCAGTCATTTCTCCCAACAGATGTCAAAGAAAAGCTCTCATACACACACACACTGCAAGGATGGAGTAAAAAAGTGCGGTGCCTAAAGACACAGAGAGCGGGCAATGGCATAAACATAATCCCTAGGCTGTGCCGAGTTCAACGAGATATCCCGCTTGACCGTAGCTCGCTCGGTCTGAGAGCAGCGAGCATTAGAAAAGTAGGCCCAAAATGAAGCCTGCACCACAACGTCATTTGATTTTGGGTGACAGCGGCGGAACCGTTAGGTTTAGAAAGACAATTCAACCACAGGAATGTTCCTAAGGTCCTTCCAATCCGTGCAAGCCTAAGTTTGACCGTGTGGTATTAACCCTTAACAGTAAAACAGGGTTTTTTGATCTCATAGAATACAATGATATATGTCCACATAGGAATGCATTGCCTGCTCCCATAAATTCAACCTGGAGCTTATATGGGTTATGAATGCCTTATGAACCTGTCTTCGGTACCAGTCCATCAGGCCACTATAAGGTCTACCTGTGTCGAGTCTAAGCTTCCTGGACCAACCGGAAGTGGTAAAATCGCCCTAAAAGTGTATATCCATAACCTGCCTGCAGTTTGATAAGACATAGTGCATTCAACCCTGTGTAAATCAGTCAGTTTTTATGGTAAAGACTTAAAACTCAGGATTCTGTAATAGAATACCCCAATGAGGATGTGTGTTGAGTTATAGCTTCCTGTGCCAACCGGAAGTGCCATAATTGGTGTCTCATGGGCTGTTTCGAGGGGTTAAAAAAATCAGATCTTTCCAAAACTTCATATATGTGATTAGGCAACCCCCATGAACTGTAAATCAGTCATTTTTCCCATAAAATTTCAAAGGAAAACTAAATCACACACACACACAGCTTGGAAGTAAGGACCCATTGGGGTGCGTAGAGACATACACTCCCTGCATTAGTTAACCTTGTTGGAACTTTTAAAGAACCGTCAGACCTAGAGTTCCGAAACTTTAGAATCCTGTTCCAGACCTCAGGTCGGTGCGTGGTGAGTTATGTCGCTCTAGAAGATTCTCGGACCGAGAAACATTTGCAATGACTTCAATTTAATTTTGACCATTACGAAAATGTCGACATTTAGAAACGTCCCAGAGTCACAAGACTAGGTGCATTGTGACCGTCACGGCCCATAGAGACAGAACCCAACGTTTCTGTCCGATAGCTCATTCAAGGACCCCGTAGCAAGTAATTGAAAAAAGTGGATTTTCAGCACCAATTAGGGTTTTACTCGGACACCTAATGACCTATCGAGCCGAAACTTGGGATTCGGGTCGCCTCAGCTAGGCCTACACATAACACAAGAAATGGACCCGCAGCTAGAACGTAACTACGTGTTTTATGTTTTTTTTTTATGGTTTGAACCGAAGGCGTTGTGAATTTTGGGCCAGCTCTGAAGTATGTGATAGTTGGCTACTAAACGAGTTGGGAAAATTGGGTTTGGTGTCAGTTTGTATCAGTTTGGTGTCAGAATGATATCAAATTGACTGATGGACGGTGACTTGCTGGTGACTCTTGTCCATTTGCAATATGTTTAAACAGTGAGGTACCATCACCAAAAGTGACATTCTGAAATCAACCCTAACGAGTGATGGAGAGGTGCCAGAATCACTGCCCAGCCATCCCGAGTTCATCGGGCCAGTCAATTTGGCATTCCTGCACGATTTTTATAGCATGACAAATTCGTGATGGTGAATGCCTATTGAGCCATATTGCAACTGCACAGTGATTTTGCAAAAGTGAGAAAACATCACCAAATGGACATGATGAAATCAACACCACGAGTGATGGAAAGGAACAACAATCACTGCCCGGCCATCCCGAGTTCATCAGGCCAGTCAATTTTTGCATTTCTGCCGGATTTTTGAGCATGTCAAATTTCTTATGACATTTGGCCCCCACAAAATATATGCCTTATGCACAAGTAAAAAAAAATAAAAAAAATAATGATAATAAAATATGACTAAAGTATGTTGATACAGTTCTTATATGTGTGTAATTGACATAAGAATTTCGAAAAACGGTCCAGAAAGCACTTTTTTAGGGGTGTGTGAAGTTTTTTTATGAAATTTTGCCATTTTTGACTTTTGACTTTTGACTTACTATGAAATCATATTGCAAATGGACAAAACATATGCCTTATGCGCAAGTAATAAAAAAAAATTATGATAATAAAATTGGACAAAAGTATATTCATACAGTTCTTACACATGTGTAATTGACAAAAAAAGCGAAAGAATTTCAAAAAATGGTCCAGAAAGCACTTTTTTAAGGGGTGATAAGTTTTTGACAAAAAATTAAATTTTTCAAAATTTGGCTTTTGGATGTTGACTTGGGGTGCATTTCCTATATGAAAAACCACGGTGGAGCGCACACGCCACCTGTTGGATTTTTGAAGTGTTACAACTGGCAATTGCCATATGGCATTTGAAAAACATTTTGCATGAATCAACGCCGATTTGGGTGGTATTGGCCATCGTGTACATGGTTTTCCCTATGCCAATATTTTCCCATTAATTTTTGTCCATTTCAGGGGATATTCCTTTACATAGCCCTATGACTTCCTCAAAATAGCCCAATGACTTCCTATATATAGCCTCACAACTTCCTCTATATAGCCCCAAGACTACCTCTATATAGTCCCACGATATCCTCTATATAGTTCCATGACTTCCTCTATATAGCCACACAACTTCCTTTATAGACCTATGACTTCCTCTATATAGCCCCACAACTTCCTCTGAAGCTCAATCACTTCCTCTATATAGACCCACGAATGCCTCTATATAGCCCAATATCTTCTTCTATTCAGTCCTATGACTTCCTCTATTTAGCCCCACAACTTCCTCTATATGGCCCACAACTTCCTCTATATAGCCCATGACTTCCTTCAAATAGGCTCATAACCTCCTCTATACAGCACAACAGCTTCCTCTATATAGTGCCATGACTTCCTCTATATAGCCTCACATCTTCCTCTATATAGCCCCAATACTTCCTCTATATAGTCCCACAATATCCTCTATATAGTCCCATGATTTCCTCTTTATAGCCTAACAAATTCCCATATATATCCCATGACTTCCTCAATAGCCCTAAGACTTCTTCTATATAGCCCCACGACTACCTCTATTTAGTCCAATGACTTCCTCCCTATAGACCCAGGACTTCCTTTAAATAGCCCCACAACTTCCTCTATTGACCTGTGACGCCCTCTATATAGCCTCATGTCTTCCTTGATATATCCCCACAACTTCATCTATATTGCCCCATGACTACCTTTACATAGCCCCACAACTTCATTTAAATAGCCTCATGACTTCCTCTTTATAGCGCTATGACTTCCTTTAGGTAGCCCCATGACTTCCTCAATAAAGCCGCATTACTACCTTGATATAGCCCCTTGACTCCTTCTATATAGCGCCACAACTACCTCTATATAGCCCCACAACTTCCTCTGTTCAGCCCTAGGACTTCCTTCATATAGCCCCACAATTTCCTCTATATAGCCAATGACATCCTCTATATAGCCCCACAACTTCTTATATATAGCCATATGACTTCCTCTATACAGCCCCATTACTTCATCTATAGAAATCAAATGTATTTATAAAGCCCTTCATACATCAGCTGATATCTCAAAGTGCTGTACAGAAACCCAGCCTAAAACCCCAAACAGCAAGCAATTCAGGTGTAGAAGCACGGTCGCTAGGAAAAAATCCCTTGAAAGGCCAAAACCTAGGAACCAGGCTATGAAGGTTGGCCAGTCCTCTTCTGGCTGTGCCAGGTGGAGATTATAACAGAACATGGCCAAGATGTTCAAATGTTCAGAAATGACCAGCATGGTCAAATAATAATAATCACAGTAGTTGTCGAGGGTGCAACAAGTCAGCACCTCAGGAGTAAGTGTCAGTTGGCTTTTCATAGCCGATCATTGAGAGTATCTCTACCGCTCATGCTGTCTCTAGAGAGTTGAAAACAGCAGGTCTGAGACAGGTAGCACGTCAGGTGAACAGGTCAGGGTTCCATAGCCGCAGGCAGAACAGTTAAAGCAAGGAGTCATCAGGCCAGGTTGTCTTGAGGCATGGTACTATGGCTCAGGTCCTCAGAGATAGAGAGAGAAGGAAAGAGAGAATTAGAGAGAGCATACTTAAATTCACACAGGACACCGGATAGGACAGGAGAAATATAACAGACTGACCCTAGCCCCCGACACATAAACTACCGCAGCATAAATACTGGATGCTGAGACAGGAGGGGTCGGGAGACATTGTGGCCCACTGTGGCCCACAACTTCCTCTTTACAGTCCCACAATATCCTCTATTAAGTCCCATGACTTCCTCTATGTAGCCCCACAACTTCCTCTATAACCCTATGACCTCCACTATATAGCCCCATAACTTCCTTTATATATCACATGACTTCCTCTATGTAGCCTCACCACTTCGTCTTTATAGCCTCACAACTTCCTCTATGTAGCCTCACGGCTTCCTCTATATAGCCCATGACCTCCTCTTTACAGAGAGAAAGCAGATTGGAGAGAAATAGGTCATCAAAGGAGGATGACAAGAAGAGCGGACCGGAGGTGAGTGTGTTTGGGAGGAGGTGGGGGTGGGGGGGACTATGATTGAGACAATGGACGATTGGCATCTCTATCTCCATGCCCCCCCCCCCTCCAACCCCCTCATTCACAATCCCCCTCTCCTTTCTCCTCTCTCCCTGACCCCTAAACCCTATTTCTCACAGACACTGACAAGTTAAATAAAGTCCTGAGAAGAAAATAGGGAGAAATTAGACCCAATTTAAATGCCAATTTATTGTTTCTGTTGTTCCTTTTCTTTTTTGGTGCAGTGAATATTTTAGTTAGAGAGAGAAAGAGACAGATTCAGAGACAGAGAGAGAGAGACAGGGAGTGACAGAGAGAGAGAGAGAGAGAGACAGACAGAGAGAGAGAGAGACAGAGACAGGGAGAGAGAGACAGAGACAGGGAGAGAGAGAGACAGGGAGAGAGAGAAAGGGACAGAGAGAGAGTTACAGAGAGAGCGAGAAAGAGAGAAAGAGAGTGAAGGCTTGTCCAAGGATTTGGAGATGGCATGTGGCAACAGTCTCTTCTTGGCCTGAATTGCAGATGAACGTAGGTGACTGAAGTTGGAACATGTGCCTTTGCTGTGGGCCTTGGACACGATGTAAAGGGGATTCAGATAGTAGCTAGTATGCACTCTGAATGGCACGTGGGTCAGAAGAGAAGGTTGCCTTTGTTTGAAGCTTAGTATGTAAGCTTAGTATGATCAAATATAGTTTGGTGGTCTTGTCTTATGATGACACACTGTCCCTATTTGTTAGTGTTCTCTGAGGGATGTGTGTGATGAGTCAATCAGCATACAGAGATGTGTATATAGAGAGGCTTTCAGAGACATGTATGGATAGAGGAGGGGTGCTCTGAGGTTTTTGACACGTGGGTTGAAAGGTCCCTCTCCTGTTTGTTGTTAATACTCTCCCGCCTAGTGAGTAATTCCATTGCAGTGTGTTAGGAGGGTGGAAGAAGGGAGTTCTGTGGAGACACTTGAGTGAAGAATTGAGTGAGGCAATTGCAACTGTATCAATAATGCTGCGGTTGCCTTTGTACTCATGTATTTGAGGGATTTTAATTACATTATTATGTGTATGAATATATTTTATTTGCATAATGTATGTGAGTCTGTCTTTGAATAAATGTGGGTATTTATGAATATACACCACAAAAGTATGTGGATACCCCTTCAAATTAGTGGATTCACTATTTTAGCCACACCAGTTGCTGACAGGTGTAGAAAATCGAGCACACAGCCATGCAATCTCCATAGACAAACACTGGCACCGTGACTTTCAAGCTCAGTAACTTTCAACATGGCACCGTCATTGGATGCCACCTTTCCAACAAGTCAGTTGGTCAGATGTCTGCCCTACTAGAGCTGCCTCGGTCAACTTTAAGTTCTGTTATTGAGAAATGGAAACGTCTAGGAGCAACAACGGCTCAGCCACAAAGTGGTAGGCCAAAAAAGCTCACAGAACGTGATCACAGTGTGCTGAAGTGTGTAGTGCTTAAAAATGGTCTGTCCTCAGTTACAACACTCACTACCGACCTCCAAACTGCCTTTGGAAGCAACGTCAGTACAACAACTGTTCATTGGGAGCTTCATGAAATGGATGTCCATGGCCGAGCAGCCAAGCGTTGGCTGGAGTGGTTTAAAGCTCGCTGTCATTGGACTCTGGTGGAATGGAAATACGTTCTCTGGAGGGATGAATCACACTCCACCATCTGACAGTCCGGCCGACGAATCTGGGTTTGGAGAACGTATCTGATGCCAGGAGAACACTACCTGCCGCACTGCATAGTGCTAATTGTAAAGTTTGGTGGAGGAGGAATAAAGATCTTGGGCTGCTTTTCATGGTTCGGGCTAGGCCCGTTAGTTCCAGTGAAGGGAAATCTTAACTCTACAGCATACAATGACATTCTAGACGATGCTTTTCTTGTGGCAACAATTTGGGGAAGGCCATTTCCTGTTTCAGCATGACAATGCCCCTGATGCACAGTGAGGTTCATACAGAAACAGTTTTTCAAGATCTGTTTGGAAGAACTTGACTGGCCTGTACATAGCCCTGACCTCAACCCCTTCTAACAACTTTGAGATGATTTGGAACGCAGACTGCGAGCCAGGCCTAATCACCCAACATCAGTGCCCGACCTCACTAATGCTCTTGTGGATGGCTGAATGGAAGCAAGTCCCCGCATAATGTTTCAACATCTAGTGGAAAGTCTTGAGAGTGGAGACTGTTATAGAAGAGTGGAAGAGTGGAGACTTTTATAGCAAAGGGGGACCAACTCTGTATTATTGCCTATGATTTTGGAATGATGTTTGACGAGCAGGTGTCCACATATCTTTGTCCAAGTGTATTTCTTCCCAACTGTGTTGGTTTGAGCAGATACAGTATGAACATTCTTAGTGTTTTCTTACACTTTTCTCAAATTTGTAGAAATCTGTAAATTAATTCATGATTGCGTATGGAACTAAATCCCTTAGTGTGTGTATATATATATACGAATCCATGCTAGTCTTTCTAAGTGTGTGCGTGTCTGTGTGTGCGCGTGTGTATGTTTGTGTGGGATTAGCCACCCTGCTATTCTGCGCTCAGTGCTGATGCAGCCCCTTCTCTATCTTATCTTAATGCCTTTCAGAGTGTTACTGCGGCTGCAGCAGGATGGAACTGTCGCTCTGCTCCCTCCCGGCCCACTGCTGTCATCCTGGCTTGTTGGCACAGTCTCAATTGTTGGTCAGATTAGGCCAAAGGGTTGTGTTCCCCAGATATATAATAATGTCGAATCAGGCCCTATTCTTATTCGGGGGAGGAGGACTAAGTTACACAAATGTCAGCAGTCTTTCTCTCTTGTCCTCTCTCTCTCCTCGTCCTCTCTCTTCTCTCTCCCTCCTCTCTCTCCTTCTTTCTTTCTCATTGATGTGTCAGGTTTTTTGAGATGGACAGCTGAATGGCACACAATCCCTCTGGTTGCCATGGAGAGTGGGTGGCTACCCTGATAGCAGTGCATTAACATGGAAATAACACATTAACTGGGCTTGTGTTTGTATTTTATGGCGTGTGGCTGAAAATTCTGTGACTTGAGTGTTCATCTCAGCATGTGGATTGTTCAGGCTGTGTGTGTGTGTGTGTGTGTGTGTGTGTGTGTGTGTGTGTGTGTGTGTGTGTGTGTGTGTGTGTGTGTGTGTGTGTGTGTGTGTGTGGCTATAGAGGTGGGTAGCTGTCTGTATCAGAGGACTAGTAGATAAGCTGAGGGTTGTCTGTCAGTCCCTCTCCTCCGATGGGTTTTCTGTCCCTCTCCTCTGATTGGATGTCGGTCTCTCCCTCACCTCTGGACTGGATGTATGTCAGTCCCTCTCCTCTGTCCAGGCTTTCTATCAGTCCTTCTCATCTGGATTGGCTGTCTGTCAGTCCCTCTCCTCTGGATTGGCTGTCTGTCAGTCCCTCTCCTCTGGATTGGCTGTCTGTGAGTCCCTCTCCTCTGATTGGATGTCGGTCTCTCCCTCACCTCTGGACCGGATGTATGTCAGTCACTCTCCTCTGTACAGGCTTTCTATCAGTCCCTCTCCTCTGGATTGGCTGTCTGTGAGTCCCTCTCCTCTGGATTGGCTGTCTGTGAGTCCCTCTCCTCTGGATTGGCTGTCTGTCAGTCCCTCTCCTCTGGATTGGCTGTCTGTGAGTCCCTCTCCTCTGGATTGGCTGTCTGTCAGTCCCTCTCCTCTGGATTGGCTGTCTGTCAGTCCCTCTCCTCTGGATTGGCTGTCTGTCAGTCCCTCTCCTCTGGATTGGCTGTCTGTGAGTCCCTCTCCTCTGGATTGGCTGTCTGTGAGTCCCTCTCCTCTGGATTGGCTGTCTGTCAGTCCCTCTCCTCTGGATTGGCAGTAATATCATTTTCACATGACTGACTTGATGCCCTCTGACTGACTTTACTAAAGCACTCTGAGACGTCATATTGTAACAATGATGATAGATTATTTGCTTCCTTCCCATCCAATGACCCTAAAGAGTTTGATATGGTGAGGCACCTTGAAAGGAATACATCTTATTATTGAACTACTGGGCTGTGATGATTATATGGCCTATATTAGATTTCTAGCGGAGGTGGAGTCAGTGTCCTCTATGGGTCTATTGATACCAGTCATATCATTTGAAATACTAAGCAACAGTTCTTACTTTCTGAAAGCCACAACAGTCTGTCAGTACTCATTAGAGAGTAGTGACATGTGCATTAGTAAATGACCTGGCTAACAGAGATACAACTTCTATAGAATGGAGTCTGGTCATAACCTGTCTTTCCATCTCCGTCCTGCCTACTCAGTGTTGCTGCCCACAACTAGACCTCCTGAAGACTAGCCGCTATCCCAGCATCCTTTGCTTCAGCAGCCAGTCATTTAACATCAGCCCCAGAGGTGCATTGTCGGTTAGTGAGGGAGGTGGTTTAATGAGGGGGTGCAGAGGTGCGTTGTCAGTTAGTGAGGGAGGTGGTTTAATGAGGGGGTGCAGAGGTGCGTTGTCAGTTAGTGAGGGAGGTGGTTTAATGAGGGGGTGCAGAGGTGCGTTGTCAGTTAGAGGGAGGTGGTTTAATGAGGGGGTGCAGAGGTGCGTTGTCAGTTAGTGAGGGAGGTGGTTTAATGAGGGGGTGCAGAGGTGCGTTGTCAGTTAGAGGGAGGTGGTTTAATGAGGGGGTGCAGAGGTATGTTGTCAGTTAGTGAGGGAGGTGGTTTAATGAGGGGGTGCAGAGGTGCGTTGTCAGTTAGTGAGGGAGGTGGTTTAATGAGGGGGTGCAGAGCTACGTTGTCATTTAGTGAGGGAGGTGGTTTAATGAGGGAGTGCAGAGGTGCGTTGTCAGTTAGAGGGAGGTGGTTGAATGAGGGGGTGCAGAGGTACGTTGTCAGTTAGTGAGGGAGGTGGTTTAATGAAGGGGTGCAGAGGTGCGTTGTCAGTTAGTGAGGGAGGTGGTTTAATGAAGGGGTGCAGAGGTGCATTGTCAGATAGTGAGGGAGGTGGTTTAATGAGGGGTGCAGAGGTGCGTTGTCAGTTAGTGAGGGAGGTGGTTTAATGAGGGGGTGCAGAGGTGCGTTGTCAGTTAGAGGGAGGTGGTTTAATGAAGGGGTGAAGAGGTGCGTTGTCAGTTAGTGAGGGAGGTGGTTTAATGAAGGGGTGCAGAGGTGCGTTGTCAGTTAGTGAGGGAGGTGGTTTAATGAAGGGGTGCAGAGGTGCGTTGTCAGTTAGTGAGGGAGGTGGTTTAATGAAGGGGTGCAGAGGTGCGTTGTCAGTTAGTGAGGGAGGTGGTTTAATGAGGGGGTGCAGAGGTGCGTTGTCAGTTAGAGGGAGGTGGTTTAATGAGGGGGTGCAGAGGTGCGTTGTCAGTTAGTGAGGGAGGTGGTTTAATGAAGGGGTGCAGAGGTGCGTTGTCAGTTAGTGAGGGAGGTGGTTGAATGAGGGGTGCAGAGGTGCGTTGTCAGTTAGTGAGGGAGGTGGTTAAATGAGGCGGTGCAGAGATGCGTTGTCAGTTAGTGAGGGAGGTGGTTGAATGAGGGGGTGCAGAGGTGCGTTGTCAGTTAGAGGGAGGTGGTTTAATGAAGGGGTGCAGAGGTGCGTTGTCAGTTAGAGGGAGGTGGTTTAATGAAGGGGTGCAGAGGTGCGTTGTCAGATAGTGAGGGAGGTGGTTTAATGAGGGGGTGCAGAGGTGCGTTGTCAGTTAGGGGGAGGTGGTTTAATGAGGGGGTGCAGAGGTGCGTTGTCAGTTAGTGAGGGAGGTGGTTTAATGAGGGGGTGCAGAGGTGCGTTGTCAGTTAGAGGGAGGTGGTTTAATGAGGGGGTGCAGAGGTATGTTGTCAGTTAGTGAGGGAGGTGGTTTAATGAGGGGGTGCAGAGGTGCGTTGTCAGTTAGTGAGGGAGGTGGTTTAATGAGGGGGTGCAGAGGTACGTTGTCAGTTAGTGAGGGAGGTGGTTTAATGAGGGGGTGCAGAGGTGCGTTGTCATTTAGAGGGAGGTGGTTGAATGAGGGGGTGCAGAGGTACGTTGTCAGTTAGTGAGGGAGGTGGTTTAATGAAGGGGTGCAGAGGTGCGTTGTCAGATAGTGAGGGAGGTGGTTTAATGAAGGGGTGCAGAGGTGCGTTGTCAGTTAGAGGGAGGTGGTTTAATGAAGGGGTGCAGAGGTGCGTTGTCAGTTAGTGAGGGAGGTGGTTCAATGAGGGGTGCAGAGGTGCATTGTCAGTTAGAGGGAGGTGGTTTAATGAAGGGGTGCAGAGGTGCGTTGTCAGTTAGTGAGGGAGGTGGTTTAATGAGGGGGTGCAGAGGTACGTTGTCAGTTAGTGAGGGAGGTGGTTTAATGAGGGGTGCAGAGGTGCGTTGTCATTTAGAGGGAGGTGGTTGAATGAGGGGGTGCAGAGGTACGTTGTCAGTTAGTGAGGGAGGTGGTTTAATGAAGGGGTGCAGAGGTGCGTTGTCAGTTAGTGAGGGAGGTTGTTTAATGAAGGGGTGCAGAGGTGCGTTGTCAGATAGTGAGGGAGGTGGTTTAATGAGGGGGTGCAGAGGTGCGTTGTCAGTTAGAGGGAGGTGGTTTAATGAAGGGGTGCAGAGGTGCGTTGTCAGTTAGTGAGGGAGGTGGTTTAATGAAGGGGTGCAGAGGTGCGTTGTCAGTTAGTGAGGGAGGTGGTTTAATGAGGGGTGCAGAGGTGCGTTGTCAGTTAGAGGGAGGTGGTTGAATGAGGGGTGCAGAGGTGCGTTGTCAGATAGTGAGGGAGGTGGTTTAATGAAGGGGTGCAGAGGTGCGTTGTCAGTTAGAGGGAGGTGGTTTAATGAAGGGGTGCAGAGGTGCGTTGTCAGTTAGTGAGGGAGGTGGTTTAATGAGGGGGTGCAGAGGTGCATTGTCAGTTAGAGGGAGGTGGTTTAATGAAGGGGTGCAGAGGTGCGTTGTCAGTTAGTGAGGGAGGTGGTTTAATGAGGGGGTGCAGAGGTACGTTGTCAGTTAGTGAGGGAGGTGGTTTAATGAGGGGGTGCAGAGGTGCGTTGTCATTTAGAGGGAGGTGGTTGAATGAGGGGGTGCAGAGGTACGTTGTCAGTTAGTGAGGGAGGTGGTTTAATGAAGGGGTGCAGAGGTGCGTTGTCAGTTAGTGAGGGAGGTTGTTTAATGAAGGGGTGCAGAGGTGCGTTGTCAGATAGTGAGGGAGGTGGTTTAATGAGGGGGTGCAGAGGTGCGTTGTCAGTTAGAGGGAGGTGGTTTAATGAAGGGGTGCAGAGGTGCGTTGTCAGTTAGTGAGGGAGGTGGTTTAATGAAGGGGTGCAGAGGAGCGTTGTCAGTTAGTGAGGGAGGTGGTTTAATGAGGGGGTGCAGAGGTGCGTTGTCAGTTAGAGGGAGGTGGTTGAATGAGGGGTGCAGAGGTGCGTTGTCAGTTAGTGAGGGAGGTGGTTTAATGAGGGGGTGCAGAGGTGCGTTGTCAGTTAGTGAGGGAGGTGGTTTAATGAGGGGGTGCAGAGGTTTGTCAGTTATGGTTTAATGAGGGGGTGCAGAGGTGCGTTGTCAGTTAGGGAGGTGGTTTAATGAGGGGTGCAGAGGTGGTTGTCAGTTAATGAGGGAGGTGGTTTAATGAGGGGTGCAGAGGTGCGTTGTCAGTTAGTGAGGGAGGTGGTTTAATGAGGGGGTGCAGAGGTGCGTTGTCAGTTAGTGAGGAGGTGGTTTAATGAGGGGTGCAGAGGTGGTTGTCAGTTAGTGAGGGAGGTGGTTTAATGAGGTGGTGCAGAGGTGCGTTGTCAGTTAGTGAGGGAGGTGGTTTAATGAAGGGGTGCAGAGGTGCGTTGTCAGTTAGTGAGGGAGGTGGTTTAATGAGGGGGTGCAGAGGTGCGTTGTCAGTTAGTGGGGAGGTGGTTTAATGAGGGGGTGCAGAGGTGCGTTGTCAGTTAGTGAGGGAGGTGGTTTAATGAGGGGTGCAGAGGTGCGTTGTCAGTTAGTGAGGGAGGTGGTTTAATGAGGGGGTGCAGAGGTATGTTGTCAGTTAGTGAGGGAGGTGGTTTAATGAGGGGGTGCAGAGGTATGTTGTCAGTTAGTGAGGGAGGTGGTTTAATGAGGGGGTGCAGAGGTGGTTTAATGTTGTCAGTTAGTGAGGGAGGTGGTTTAATGAAGGGGTTGTCAGAGGTGGTTGTCAGTTAGTGAGGGAGGTGGTTTAATGAAGGGGTGCAGAGGTGCGTTGTCAGATAGTTTAATGAAGGGGTGCAGGTGGTCAGTTAGAGGGATGAGAGGTGCGTTGTCAGTTAGGTGGTTTAATGAGGGGGTGCAGAGGTGCATTGTCAGTTAGAGGGAGGTGGTTTAATGAAGGGGTGCAGAGGTGCGTTGTCAGTTAGTGAGGGAGGTGGTTTAATGAGGGGGTGCAGAGGTACGTTGTCAGTTAGTGAGGGAGGTGGTTTAATGAGGGGTGCAGAGGTGCGTTGTCATTTAGAGGGAGGTGGTTGAATGAGGGGTGCAGAGGTACGTTGTCAGTTAGTGAGGGAGGTGGTTTAATGAAGGGGTGCAGAGGTGCGTTGTCAGTTAGTGAGGGAGGTTGTTTAATGAAGGGGTGCAGAGGTGCGTTGTCAGATAGTGAGGGAGGTGGTTTAATGAGGGGGTGCAGAGGTGCGTTGTCAGTTAGAGGGAGGTGGTTTAATGAAGGGGTGCAGAGGTGGTTCAGTTAAGGGAGGTGAATGGGGGTGCAGAGGTGCGTTGTCAGTTAAGGGAGTGAGGGAGGTGGTTTGTCAGTTAGAGGGAGGTGGTTGAATGAGGGGGTGCAGAGGTGCGTTGTCAGATAGTGAGGGAGGTGGTTTAATGAAGGGGTGCAGAGGTGCGTTGTCAGTTAGAGGGAGGTGGTTTAATGAAGGGGTGCAGAGGTGCGTTGTCAGTTAGTGAGGAGGTGGTTTAATGAGGGGTGCAGAGGTGCATTGTCAGTTAGAGGGAGGTGGTTTAATGAAGGGGTGCAGAGGTGCGTTGTCAGTTAGTGAGGGAGGTGGTTTAATGAGGGGGTGCAGAGGTACGTTGTCAGTTAGTGAGGGAGGTGGTTTAATGAGGGGGTGCAGAGGTGCGTTGTCATTTAGAGGGAGGTGGTTGAATGAGGGGGTGCAGAGGTACGTTGTCAGTTAGTGAGGGAGGTGGTTTAATGAAGGGGTGCAGAGGTGCGTTGTCAGTTAGTGAGGGAGGTTGTTTAATGAAGGGGTGCAGAGGTGCGTTGTCAGATAGTGAGGGAGGTGGTTTAATGAGGGGGTGCAGAGGTGCGTTGTCAGTTAGAGGGAGGTGGTTTAATGAAGGGGTGCAGAGGTGCGTTGTCAGTTAGTGAGGGAGGTGGTTTAATGAAGGGGTGCAGAGGTGCGTTGTCAGTTAGTGAGGGAGGTGGTTTAATGAGGGGGTGCAGAGGTGCGTTGTCAGTTAGAGGGAGGTGGTTGAATGAGGGGGTGCAGAGGTGCGTTGTCAGTTAGTGAGGGAGGTGGTTTAATGAGGGGTGCAGAGGTGCGTTGTCAGTTAGTGAGGGAGGTGGTTTAATGAGGGGGTGCAGAGGTGCGTTGTCAGTTAGAGGGAGGTGGTTTAATGAGGGGGTGCAGAGGTACGTTGTCAGTTAGTGAGGGAGGTGGTTTAATGAGGGGTGCAGAGGTGCGTTGTCAGTTAGTGAGGGAGGTGGTTTAATGAGGGGGTGCAGAGGTGGTTTAATGAGGGGTGCAGAGGTTGTCAGTTAGTGAGGGAGGTGGTTTAATGAGGGGGTGCAGAGGTGCGTTGTCAGTTAGAGGGAGGTGGTTTAATGAGGGGGTGCAGAGGTGCGTTGTCAGTTAGTGAGGGAGGTGGTTTCAAGTGGGAGGTGAAGGGGTTGTCAGTTAGAGGGAGTGGTTTAATGAGGGGGTGCAGAGGTGCGTTGTCAGTTAGTGAGGGAGGTGGTTTAATGAAGGGGTGCAGAGGTGCGTTGTCAGTTAGTGAGGGGAGGTGGTTTAATGAAGGGGTGCAGAGGTGGTTGTCAGTTAGTGAATGAGGGGGGTTTCAGTTAGTGAGGGGTGGTTTAATGAGGGGTGCAGGTGTGCGTTGTCAGTTAGTGAGGGAGGTGGTTTAATGAAGGGGTGCAGAGGTGCATGGTCAGTTAGTGAGGGAGGTGGTTTAATGAAGGGGTGCAGAGGTACGTTGTCAGTTAGTGAGGGAGGTGGTTTAATGAGGGGGTGCAGAGGTGCGTTGTCAGTTAGTGAGGGAGGTGGTTTAATGAGGGGGTGCAGAGGTGCGTTGTCAGTTAGTGAGGGAGGTGGTTTAATGAAGGGGTGCAGAGGTATGTTGTCAGTTAGAGGGAGGTTGTTTGATGAGGGGGTGCAGAGGTACGTTGTCAGTTAGTGAGGGAGGTGGTTTAATGAGGGGGTGCAGAGGTGCGATGTCAGTTAGAGGGAGGTGTTTGAATGAGGGGGTGCAGAGGTGCGTTGTCAGTTAGTGAGGGAGGTGGTTTAATGAGGGGGTGCAGAGGTGCAATGTCAGTTAGTGAGGGAGG
Source organism: Oncorhynchus masou masou (assembly GCF_036934945.1). Classification (NCBI taxonomy): domain Eukaryota; kingdom Metazoa; phylum Chordata; class Actinopteri; order Salmoniformes; family Salmonidae; genus Oncorhynchus; species Oncorhynchus masou. The sequence continues at coordinate 19,716,198 of NC_088235.1, read as the reverse complement.
TGGTTTAATGAGGGGGTTCAGAGGTGCGTTGTCAGTTAGTGAGGGAGGTGGTTTAATGAGGGGGTGCAGAGGTGCGTTGTCAGTTAGTGAGGGAGGTGGTTTAATGAGGGGGTGCAGAGGTGCGTTGTCAGTTAGTGAGGGAGGTGGTTTAATGAGGGGGTGCAGAGGTGCGTTGTCATTTAGTGAGGGAGGTAGTTTAAGAGGGGGTGCAGAGGTGCGTTGTCAGTTAGTGAGGGAGGTGGTTTAATGAGGGGGTGCAGAGGTACGTTGTCAGTTAGTGAGGGAGGTGGTTTAATGAAGGGGTGCAGAGGTGCGTTGTCAGTTAGTGAGGGAGGTGGTTGAATGAGGGGGTGCAGAGGTGCGTTGTCAGTTAGTGAGGGAGGTGGTTTAATGAGGGGGTGCAGAGGTGAGTTGTCAGTTAGTGAGGGAGGTGGTTGAATGAGGGGGTGCAGAGGTGCGATGTCAGTTAGAGGGAGGTGTTTGAATGAGGGGGTGCAGAGGTGCAATGTCAGTTAGTGAGGGAGGTGGTTTAATGAGGCGGTGCAGAGATGCGTTGTCAGTTAGTGATGGAGGTGGTTTAATGAGGGGGTGCAGAGGTGCGTTGTCAGTTAGTGAGGGAGGTGGTTTAATGAGGGGTGCAGAGGTGCGTTGTCATTTAGTGAGGGAGGTGGTTTAATGAGGGGGTGCAGAGGTGCGTTGTTAGTTAGTGAGGGAGGTGGTTTAATGAGGGGGTGCAGAGGTGCGTTGTCAGTTAGTGAGGGAGGTGGTTTAATGAGGGGCGCAGAGGTGCGTTGTCATTTAGTGTGGGAGGTGGTTTAAGAGGGGTGCATAGGTGCGTTGTCAGTTAGTGAGGGAGGTGGTTTAATGAGGGGGTGCAGAGGTACGTTGTCAGTTAGTGAGGAGGTGGTTTAATGAAGGGATGCAGAGGTGCGTTGTCAGTTAGTGAGGGAGGTGGTTGAATGAGGGGTTGCAGAGGTGCGTTGTCAGTTAGTGAGGGAGGTGGTTTAATGAGGTGGTGCAGAGGTGCGTTGTCAGTTAGTGAGGGAGGTGGTTGAATGAGGGGGTGCAGAGGTGCGATGTCAGTTAGAGGGTGGTGTTTGAATGAGGGGGTGCAGAGGTGCGTTGTCAGTTAGTGAGGGAGGTGGTTGAATGAGGGGGTGCAGAGGTGCGTTGTCAGTTAGAGTGTGGTGTTTGAATGAGGGGGTGCAGAGGTGCGATGTCAGTTAGAGGGAGGTGTTTGAATGAGGGGGTGCAGAGGTGCAATGTCTGTTAGTGAGGGAGATGGTTTAATGAGGCGGTGCAGAGATGCGTTGTAAGTTAGTGATGGAGGTGGTTTAATGAGGGGGTGCAGAGGTGCGTTGTCAGTTAGTGAGGGAGGTGGTTTAATGAGGGGTGCAGAGGTGCGTTGTCATTTAGTGAGGGAGGTGGTTTCATGAGGGGGTGCAGAGGTGCGTTGTCAGTTAGTGAGGGAGGTGGTTTAATGAGGGGGTGCAGAGGTGCGTTGTCAGTTAGTGAGGGAGGTGGTTTAATGAGGGGGCGCAGAGGTGCGTTGTCATTTAGTGTGGGAGGTGGTTTAAGAGGGGGTGCATAGGTGCGTTGTCAGTTAGTGAGGGAGGTGGTTTAATGAGGGGGTGCAGAGGTACGTTGTCAGTTAGTGAGGGAGGTGATTTAATGATGGGATGCAGAGGTGCGTTGTCAGTTAGTGAGGGAGGTGTTTGAATGAGGGGTTGCAGAGGTGCGTTGTCAGTTAGTGAGGGAGGTGGTTTAATGAGGTGGTGCAGAGGTGCGTTGTCAGTTAGTGAGGGAGGTGGTTGAATGAGGGGGTGCAGAGGTGCGATGTCAGTTAGAGGGTGGTGTTTGAATGAGGGGGTGCAGAGGTGCAATGTCTGTTAGTGAGGGAGATGGTTTAATGAGGCGGTGCAGAGATGCGTTGTCAGTTAGTGAGGGAGGTGGTTTAATGAGGGGGTGCAGAGGTGCGTTGTCATTTAGTGAGGGAGGTAGTTTAAGAGGGGGTGCAGAGGTGCGTTGTCAGTTAGTGAGGGAGGTGGTTTAATGAGGGGGTGCAGAGGTACGTTGTCAGTTAGTGAGGGAGGTGGTTTAATGAAGGGGTGCAGAGGTGCGTTGTCAGTTAGTGAGGGAGGTGGTTGAATGAGGGGGTGCAGAGGTGCGTTGTCAGTTAGTGAGGGAGGTGGTTTAATGAGGGGGTGCAGAGGTGAGTTGTCAGTTAGTGAGGGAGGTGGTTGAATGAGGGGGTGCAGAGGTGCGATGTCAGTTAGAGGGAGGTGTTTGAATGAGGGGGTGCAGAGGTGCAATGTCAGTTAGTGAGGGAGGTGGTTTAATGAGGCGGTGCAGAGATGCGTTGTCAGTTAGTGATGGAGGTGGTTTAATGAGGGGGTGCAGAGGTGCGTTGTCAGTTAGTGAGGGAGGTGGTTTAATGAGGGGGTGCAGAGGTGCGTTGTCATTTAGTGAGGGAGGTGGTTTAATGAGGGGGTGCAGAGGTGCGTTGTTAGTTAGTGAGGGAGGTGGTTTAATGAGGGGGTGCAGAGGTGCGTTGTCAGTTAGTGAGGGAGGTGGTTTAATGAGGGGGCGCAGAGGTGCGTTGTCATTTAGTGTGGGAGGTGGTTTAAGAGGGGGTGCATAGGTGCGTTGTCAGTTAGTGAGGGAGGTGGTTTAATGAGGGGGTGCAGAGGTACGTTGTCAGTTAGTGAGGGAGGTGGTTTAATGAAGGGATGCAGAGGTGCGTTGTCAGTTAGTGAGGGAGGTGGTTGAATGAGGGGTTGCAGAGGTGCGTTGTCAGTTAGTGAGGGAGGTGGTTTAATGAGGTGGTGCAGAGGTGCGTTGTCAGTTAGTGAGGGAGGTGGTTGAATGAGGGGGTGCAGAGGTGCGATGTCAGTTAGAGGGTGGTGTTTGAATGAGGGGGTGCAGAGGTGCGTTGTCAGTTAGTGAGGGAGGTGGTTGAATGAGGGGGTGCAGAGGTGCGTTGTCAGTTAGAGGGTGGTGTTTGAATGAGGGGGTGCAGAGGTGCGATGTCAGTTAGAGGGAGGTGTTTGAATGAGGGGGTGCAGAGGTGCAATGTCTGTTAGTGAGGGAGATGGTTTAATGAGGCGGTGCAGAGATGCGTTGTAAGTTAGTGATGGAGGTGGTTTAATGAGGGGGTGCAGAGGTGCGTTGTCAGTTAGTGAGGGAGGTGGTTTAATGAGGGGGTGCAGAGGTGCGTTGTCATTTAGTGAGGGAGGTGGTTTCATGAGGGGGTGCAGAGGTGCGTTGTCAGTTAGTGAGGGAGGTGGTTTAATGAGGGGGTGCAGAGGTGCGTTGTCAGTTAGTGAGGGAGGTGGTTTAATGAGGGGGCGCAGAGGTGCGTTGTCATTTAGTGTGGGAGGTGGTTTAAGAGGGGGTGCATAGGTGCGTTGTCAGTTAGTGAGGGAGGTGGTTTAATGAGGGGTGCAGAGGTACGTTGTCAGTTAGTGAGGGAGGTGATTTAATGATGGGATGCAGAGGTGCGTTGTCAGTTAGTGAGGGAGGTGTTTGAATGAGGGGTTGCAGAGGTGCGTTGTCAGTTAGTGAGGGAGGTGGTTTAATGAGGTGGTGCAGAGGTGCGTTGTCAGTTAGTGAGGGAGGTGGTTGAATGAGGGGGTGCAGAGGTGCGATGTCAGTTAGAGGGTGGTGTTTGAATGAGGGGGTGCAGAGGTGCAATGTCTGTTAGTGAGGGAGATGGTTTAATGAGGCGGTGCAGAGATGCGTTGTAAGTTAGTGATGGAGGTGGTTTAATGAGGGGGTGCAGAGGTGCGTTGTCAGTTAGTGAGGGAGGTGGTTTAATGAGGGGGTCCAGAGGTGCGTTGTCATTTAGTGAGGGAGGTGGTTTAATGAGGTGGTGCAGAGGTGCGTTGTCAGTTAGTGAGGGAGGTGGTTTAATGAGGGGGTACAGAGGTGCGTTGTCAGTTAGTGAGGGCGGTGGTTTAATGAGGGGGTGCAGAGGTGCGTTGTCATTTAGTGAGGGAGGTGGTTTAAGAGGGGGTGCAGAGGTGCGTTGTCAGTTAGTGAGGGAGGTGGTTTAATGAGGGGGTGCAGAGGTACGTTGTCAGTTAGAGGGAGGTGTTTGAATGAGGGGGTGCAGAGGTGCAATGTCAGTTAGTGAGGGAGATGGTTTAATGAGGCGGTGCAGAGATGCGTTGTCAGTTAGTGATGGAGGTGGTTTAATGAGGGGGTGCAGAGGTGCGTTGTCAGTTAGTGAGGGAGGTGGTTTAATGAGGGGGTGCAGAGGTGCGTTGTCATTTAGTGAGGGAGGTGGTTTAATGAGGGGGTGCAGAGGTGCGTTGTCAGTTAGTGAGGGAGGTGGTTTAATGAGGGGGTGCAGAGGTGCGTTGTCAGTTAGTGAGGGAGGTGGTTTAATGAGGGGGCGCAGAGGTGCGTTGTCATTTAGTGTGGGAGGTGGTTTAAGAGGGGGTGCATAGGTGCGTTGTCAGTTAGTGAGGGAGGTGGTTTAATGAGGGGGTGCAGAGGTACGTTGTCAGTTAGTGAGGGAGGTGGTTTAATGAAGGGATGCAGAGGTGCGTTGTCAGTTAGTGAGGGAGGTGGTTGAATGAGGGGGTGCAGAGGTGCGATGTCAGTTAGAGGGTGGTGTTTGAATGAGGGGGTGCAGAGGTGCAATGTCTGTTAGTGAGGGAGATGGTTTAATGAGGCGGTGCAGAGATGCGTTGTAAGTTAGTGATGGAGGTGGTTTAATGAGGGGGTGCAGAGGTGCGTTGTCAGTTAGTGAGGGAGGTGGTTTAATGAGGGGGTCCAGAGGTGCGTTGTCATTTAGTGAGGGCGGTGGTTTAATGAGGGGGTGCAGAGGTGCGTTGTCAGTTAGTGAGGGAGGTGGTTTAATGAGGGGGTACAGAGGTGCGTTGTCAGTTAGTGAGGGAGGTGGTTTAATGAGGGGGTGCAGAGGTGCGTTGTCATTTAGTGAGGGAGGTGGTTTAAGAGGGGGTGCAGAGGTGCGTTGTCAGTTAGTGAGGGAGGTGGTTTAATGAGGGGGTGCAGAGGTGCGTTGTCATTTAGTGAGGGAGGTGGTTTCATGAGGGGGTGCAGAGGTGCGTTGTCAGTTAGTGAGGGAGGTGGTTTAATGAGGGGGTGCAGAGGTGCGTTGTCAGTTAGTGAGGGAGGTGGTTTAATGAGGGGGCGCAGAGGTGCGTTGTCATTTAGTGTGGGAGGTGGTTTAAGAGGGGGTGCATAGGTGCGTTGTCAGTTAGTGAGGGAGGTGGTTTAATGAGGGGGTGCAGAGGTACGTTGTCAGTTAGTGAGGGAGGTGATTTAATGATGGGATGCAGAGGTGCGTTGTCAGTTAGTGAGGGAGGTGTTTGAATGAGGGGTTGCAGAGGTGCGTTGTCAGTTAGTGAGGGAGGTGGTTTAATGAGGTGGTGCAGAGGTGCGTTGTCAGTTAGTGAGGGAGGTGGTTGAATGAGGGGGTGCAGAGGTGCGATGTCAGTTAGAGGGTGGTGTTTGAATGAGGGGGTGCAGAGGTGCAATGTCTGTTAGTGAGGGAGATGGTTTAATGAGGCGGTGCAGAGATGCGTTGTAAGTTAGTGATGGAGGTGGTTTAATGAGGGGGTGCAGAGGTGCGTTGTCAGTTAGTGAGGGAGGTGGTTTAATGAGGGGGTCCAGAGGTGCGTTGTCATTTAGTGAGGGAGGTGGTTTAATGAGGTGGTGCAGAGGTGCGTTGTCAGTTAGTGAGGGAGGTGGTTTAATGAGGGGGTACAGAGGTGCGTTGTCAGTTAGTGAGGGCGGTGGTTTAATGAGGGGGTCCAGAGGTGCGTTGTCATTTAGTGAGGGCGGTGGTTTAATGAGGGGGTGCAGAGGTGCGTTGTCAGTTAGTGAGGGAGGTGGTTTAATGAGGGGGTACAGAGGTGCGTTGTCAGTTAGTGAGGGAGGTGGTTTAATGAGGGGGTGCAGAGGTGCGTTGTCATTTAGTGAGGGAGGTGGTTTAAGAGGGGGCAGAGGTGCGTTGTCAGTTAGTGAGGGAGGTGGTTTAATGAGGGGGTGCAGAGGTACGTTGTCAGTTAGTGAGGGAGGTGGTTTAATGAAGGGGTGCAGAGGTGCGTTGTCAGTTAGTGAGGGAGGTGGTTGAATGAGGGGGTGCAGAGGTGCGTTGTCAGTTAGTGAGGGAGGTGGTTTAATGAGGGGGTGCAGAGGTGCGTTGTCAGTTAGTGAAGGAGGTGGTTGAATGAGGGGTGCAGAGGTGCGATGTCAGTTAGTGACGGAGTGTTACGTTCATTCGATTAATGAGACCAATGCGCAGCGTAGTACATATTTCTTTATTTTGTTGAACACCAACAAAAGATAAACGAACATAATGTTCTGCAGGCTACACAGTAACTGTACAAAAACAAGATCCCACAACTGAAGGTGGGAAAAAGGGCTGCCTAAGTATGATTCCCAATCAGAGACAACGATAAACAGCTGCCTCTGATTGGGAACCAAACAAACAAACAAGCCAACAAAGAAATAGAAACATAGATTTGCCCACCCAAGTCACACCCTAACCTAGCCAAATAGAGAATAAAAAAGGCTCTCGATACCCAGAGGCTATTCCTCTCCGTACTATAACGGCTAAGACTGTGGTGAAGGCACTAGTGAAGTTCTTCTCTACGTTTAGACTCCCTAAAGTAATCCAAACTGATCAGGGATTTAACTTCATGTCTAAACTGTTTTCAAATGTGTTAAAGACATTGTGTATTTCCCATCAGGTCTCCAGTCCGTATCATCCAGAGAGTCAAGGGGCTCTAGGACGCTGGCATCAGACACTGAAGGCAATGCTACGCAAGTATTGTATGGATACCAGTACTGATTGGGATGAGGGGGTGCCCTTTGTCCTATTTGCTATAAGGGAAACGATACAAGAGTCCTTAGGGTTCAGCCCTGCTGACCTTGTGTTTGGACACACCCCACGGGGTCCCCTGAAAGTTTTGAAGGAGCATATCTTATCTCCTACACCCAGTAGTGCCCCTAAAAATGTTTTGGATTATGTCAGTAAGATGCGGGAGAGACTGCACGCCGCATGTGCGTTAGCCCAAAAGTCTCTCTCCTCGTCTCAAAAACGCATGAATTTGCATTGTGACAAAAAGGCTGTTGGCCGTTCATTTGCACCAGGGGATCAAGTTTTAGTTTTGTTGCCAATCCCTGGCTCATCTCTGTCAGCACGTTTTTCTGGACCATATCTGGTGGAAAAGAAACTCAATGACACCAATTATGTGATAAAGACACCAGATCGAAGGCGTTCTTCCCGTGTGTGCCATGTTAACATCCTGAAAACATATTATGTGCGTGACTCTCCAGACAGCTCCTCAAGTAAGCCGGTCCAGCCCGCCGTCTCCAGTGTGGCTGCGGTGGTGCTGAAGCCTGGCTGGGACCTAGATGAGAATAAGGAGGACAGGTTGGAATTACGCCATACGTTACAGCAAGGTGAACGCCTATGTAATTCAGAGATGCTGAAGAAGTTACCCTCTCAAATGGAACATTTGGATAATGATCAAACTAAGGATCTTATCCTATTGATAAACAGTTTTCTCAGTGTGTTTCGGGACATTCCAAGTCGCACATCCATCTTGGAACATGACGTGGATGTGGGGAACGCTGTTCCTATACGTCAGCATCCGTACCGGGTTAATGCTAAGAAAAGGGAAGTAATGAAAAGTGAGGTAACTTATTTATTAGAGAATGACATGGCAAAACCCAGTAACAGCTCCTGGAGTTCCCCATGTATTCTTTTTCCTAAGCCTGACAGTACGTGCCGCTTATGTACGGACTATTGTCGCGTAAATGCAGTTACAAAGTCTGATTCTTTTCCTCTACATTTACATTTACATTTACATTTAAGTCATTTAGCAGACGCTCTTATCCAGAGCGACTTACAAATTGGTGAATTCACCTTCTGACATCCAGTGGAACAGCCACTTTACAATAGTGCATCTAAATCATTAAGGGGGGGTGGTGAGAAGGATTACTTATCCTATCCTAGGTATTCCTTGAAGAGGTGGGGTTTCAGGTGTCTCCGGAAGGTGGTGATTGACTCCGCTGTCCTGGCGTCGTGAGGGAGTTTGTTCCACCATTGGGGGCCAGAGCAGCGAACAGTTTTGACTGGGCTGAGCGGGAACTGTACTTCCTCAATGGTAGGGAGGCGAGCAGGCCAGAGGTGGATGAACGCAGTGCCCTTGCTTGGGTGTAGGGCCTGATCAGAGCCTGGAGGTACTGCGGTGCCGTTCCCCTCACAGCTCCGTAGGCAAGCACCATGGTCTTGTAGCGGATGCGAGCTTCAACTGGAAGCCAGTGGAGAGAGCGGAGGAGCGGGGTGACGTGAGAGAACTTGGGAAGGTTGAACACCAGACGGGCTGCGGCGTTCTGGATGAGTTGTAGGGGTTTAATGGCACAGGCAGGGAGCCCAGCCAACAGCGAGTTGCAGTAATCCAGACGGGAGATGACAAGTGCCTGGATTAGGACCTGCGCCGCTTCCTGTGTGAGGCAGGGTCGTACTCTGCGGATGTTGTAGAGCATGAACCTACAGGAACGGGCCACCGCCATGATGTTGGTTGAGAACGACAGGGTGTTGTCCAGGATCACGCCAAGGTTCTTAGCGCTCTGGGAGGAGGACACAATGGAGTTGTCAACCGTGATGGCAAGATCATGGAACGGGCAGTCCTTCCCCGGGAGGAAGAGCAGCTCCGTCTTGCCGAGGTTCAGCTTGAGGTGGTGATCCGTCATCCACACTGATATGTCTGCCAGACATGCAGAGATGCGATTCGCCACCTGGTCATCAGAAGGGGGAAAGGAGAAGATTAATTGTGTGTCGTCTGCATAGCAATGATAGGAGAGACCATGTGAGGTTATGACAGAGCCAAGTGACTTGGTGTATAGCGAGAATAGGAGAGGGCCTAGAACAGAGCCCTGGGGGACACCAGTGGTGATAGCGCGTGGCGAGGAGACAGATTCTCGCCACGCCACCTGGTAGGAGCGACCTGTCAGGTAGGACGCAATCCAAGCGTGGGCCGCGCCGGAGATGCCCAACTCGGAGAGGGTGGAGAGGAGGATCTGATGGTTCACAGTATCGAAGGCAGCCGATAGGTCTAGAAGGATGAGAGCAGAGGAGAGAGAGTTAGCTTTAGCAGTGCGGAGCGCCTCCGTGATGCAGAGAAGAGCAGTCTCAGTTGAATGACTAGTCTTGAAACCTGACTGATTTGGATCAAGAAGGTCATTCTGAGAGAGATAGCGGGAGAGCTGGCCAAGGACGGCACGTTCAAGAGTTTTGGAGAGAAAAGAAAGAAGGGATACTGGTCTGTAGTTGTTGACATCGGAGGGATCGAGTGTAGGTTTCTTCAGAAGGGGTGCAACTCTCGCTCTCTTGAAGACGGAAGGGACGTAGCCAGCGGTCAGGGATGAGTTGATGAGCGAGGTGAGGTAAGGGAGAAGGTCCCCGGAAATGGTCTGGAGGAGAGAGGAGGGGATAGGGTCGAGCGGGCAGGTTGTTGGGCGGCCGGCCGTCACAAGAAGCGAGATTTCATCTGGAGAGAGAGGGGAGAAAGAGGTCAGAGCACAGGGTAGGGCAGTGTGAGCAGAACCAGCGGTGTCGTTTGACTTAGCAAACGAGGATCGGATGTCGTCGACCTTCTTTTCAAAATGGTTGACGAAGTCATCTGCAGAGAGGGAGGAGGGGGGGAGGGGGGAGGATTCAGGAGGGAGGAGAAGGTGGCAAAGAGCTTCCTAGGGTTAGAGGCAGATGCTTGGAATTTAGAGTGGTAGAAAGTGGCTTTAGCAGCAGAGACAGAGGAGGAAAATGTAGAGAGGAGGGAGTGAAAGGATGCCAGGTCCGCAGGAGGCGAGTTTTCCTCCATTTCCGCTCGGCTGCCCGGAGCTCTGTTCTGTGAGCTCGCAATGAGTCATCGAGCCACGGAGCGGGAGGGGAGGACCGAGCCGGCCTGGAGGATAGGGGACATAGAGAGTCAAAGGATGCAGAAAGGGAAGAGAGGAGGGTTGAGGAGGCAGAGTCAGGAGAAAGGTTGGAGAAGGCATGAGCAGAGGGAAGAGATGAAAGGATGGAAGAGGAAAGAGTAGCGGGGGAGAGAGAGCGAAGGTTGGGACGGCGCGATACCATCCGAGTAGGGGCAGTGTGGGAAGTGTTGGATGAGAGCGAGAGGGAAAAGGATACAAGGTAGTGGTCGGAGACTTGGAGGGGAGTTGCAGTGAGGTTAGTGGAAGAACAGCATCTAGTAAAGATGAGGTCGAGCGTATTGCCTGCCTTGTGAGTAGGGGGGAAGGTGAGAGGGTGAGGTCAAAAGAGGAGAGGAGTGGAAAGAAGGAGGCAGAGAGGAATGAGTCAAAGGTAGACGTGGGGAGGTTAAAGTCGCCCAGGACTGTGAGAGGTGAGCCGTCCTCAGGAAAGGAGCTTATCAAGGCATCAAGCTCATTGATGAACTCTCCGAGGAACCTGGAGGGCGATAAATGATAAGAATGTTAAGCTTGAAAGGGCTGGTAACTGTGACAGCATGGAATTCAAAGGAGGCGATAGATAGATGGGTAAGGGGAGAGAGAGAGAATGACCACTTGGGAGAGATGAGGATCCCGGTGCCACCACCCCGCTGACCAGAAGCTCTCGGGGTGTGCGAGAACACGTGGGCGGACGAAGAGAGAGCAGTAGGAGTAGCAGTGTTATCTGTGGTGATCCATGTTTCCTCTACCTCGCTTAGATGACTGTATTGATAGAATAGGCTCTGCTGCTTACGTTAGTAAGTTAGATTTGCTAAAAGGTTATTGGCAGGTGCCTCTGACCTCTCGAGCTTCTGACATATCGGCTTTTGTTACGCCAGATAACTTTGTACAATACACTGTGATGCCCTTTGGCATGTGTAATTCACCTGCTACTTTTCAGCGGCTAGTTAACATTGTGTTTGTAGATGTGCCAAATTGTACTGCTTACCTTGACGATGTGGTGATTCATTCGTCTACTTGGTCTGATCATCTCTCCACTTTGAAAAGTGTGTTTCAGCGGTTGGAGAAGGCTTCCTTAACCCTCAATTTGGGAAAGTGTGAGTTTGGGAAGGCTACAGTGACTTACTTAGGGAAACAAGTGGGACGAGGTCAAGTGCGCCCAGTAACTGCTAAAGTGGAAGCAATTGTTGCTTTTCCTGCTCCCACTACTCGCCGCCAGTTGCACAAATTCCTGGGGATGGTAGGGTACTATCGTACCTTCTGTAAGAATTTCTCAATGGTAGTAGCTCCCCTTTCATCTCTGCTTAGTCCCAAGGTACCATTCAAGTGGTCCAAGGACTGTAGCTACGCTTTTGAGTCCGCTAAAGCGCTACTTTGTAGTGCCCCAGTGCTTGCCGCCCCCAACTTTGAAAAAACTTTTAAGTTGGAGGTAGATGCTAGTATAGTGGGGGTGGGTGCGGTTCTCTTACAGGAAGATGAAGACGGAGTGGATCGGCCCGTCAGTTTCTTCTCCCGTAAGTTCAACTCGTGTCAGTCAAGGTACTCTACAATTGAACAAGAGACGCTGGCTTTATTGCTTGCCTTACAGTTCTTTGAGGTATATGTGGGCTCCAGTGCCTTGCCTGTAATGGTCTTCACGGACCATAATCCATTGGTGTTCTTGAAACAAATGTACAACCAGAACCGCCGCCTTATGCGGTGGGCTCTGATTGTACAAGGATATAATGTACAGATAGCTTATGTGAAGGGCTCGGCGAATGTAGTTGCTGACGCTCTATCACGGGTTTACTAACTGGGGATGCGTTGGCTTTTGTTATTGCAAAACTAGGTTTGCAATTTTTGTGGTGGGCGTGTTAAGTTCCCCAGTTTATGTGTTGTAGTTTGTGTATTTGCATGTGTTTATTTTAGGAAATGGCTTCCTGAAATCCCTCAAGCAGCTGATTGGTCGACTCCATGGCTAATTGGAGAGCTGACCCCACCCCCTCGTCAAGACGCAGCGGTCTCCAATTACCCATTCATTCTGAAGCTATATAAATGCCAGTGTTCTGTTCAGGAGAGAGAGATTTGCTGGGAGGTCATTGCAGAGATTTTGCTAGAGAGATTTTGCTAGAGATTTTGCTGGGCTGAGAGTTGGTATGTTTTGTGAGTTTGTTGCTCAGATAGAGCTTATTTGATGTCCTTTGTTTCTTAGTTTGTTTGTGAAATTGTTTAATATTCTGTTTCATTTGTTCCCAGGGGGGAAGGGGAAGGCACCTAGGGAGTGCTTAGGCAAGAGGCCCGCGGGCATACATATACCCGTAGCATATTCGCTGTCTAGGCACACTAGGTAAGACCTGGGCGGACCACCCCCTTGTATTTTGGTTAGGGCACCAGGTGGTGCTAAATTAGGTAAGTAGTGGGTAGGCAGGTAAGATAGGAGGGGGGGGGCTTTGAGATTTACCTTCTTTGCTTTGGTTCCGTCCAGCCCCTTTTCTCCATATTACCGTGTGAAGGAATAAAGTCCTGGTAAACGGTACCACATTCTGCCTGTTGTCATTCTTTATTGCACACGCAGTCCATATCTTTTTCACTTCACAGAGAGTTTAGTTGTAGCAGGGTGTTGCGTTCCCTCTTCATAGAGGCGTGGGTAACAAAGGTCAGGGTGCGACAGGGAGGTGGTTTAATGAGGGGGTGCAGAGGTGCATTGTCAGTTAGAGAGGGAGGGGGTTTAAAGAGGGGATGCAGAGATGCACTGTCAGGAAGCGATGGGGTTGATAACTGGATACTTCCCTGCTCTATAAAAATGTAAATGAGATCGGCCGGCAGTCTGCGCTGACAACACAATACATTGGGAGAACGGGAGAGCATTTAGCCAGGCCTGGGACACCAGCAGAATCTTTAGAAGATTGCCACAGATCTTGGGAAAGGAGAAGTTGAAGGTACACTCTGCTTTTGTTATTAGGGGTTTGGAGTGGCCAGAGCCCTAAGTTATCCAGAGTGACTTACAGTTAGTGCTTTGTCTTCAGATAGCTAGGTGGAACAACCAGATATCACAGGCAAAGTAAGTACATTTTTCCTCTCCCCCAATACTTCCAGCATCTTTCTCTATAACACCAGTGATCTCTCTCCATAACCATGTACAATCTCTTCAATACCCCTTGGTTTACTGGCCTTTATTATCGCTCTCTCATCAATCCATCAATCCATCATCCAGACTGTTTCTTTCACTCACACACTGGGGCTTTCTCCAAACCCAAGGCATAATAGAATGTAATAAAAGGCTGTTGTAAACACTAGCAGTGATACGCCAATGTGTTGACGCCGGCAGAGAAAAGGCCTCAATCAGTATCCATAGAGCACCTCCAATTGTGTCATTGGGAGGGCGACGGAAAAGGTCATTTGAGCAAAAGAAAATGACACCAAAAGAGAAAAAAATATGGTGATTTAAGTCAAATCATCCGATTCGACAGACACATGACCGTGTTATTATCTCTGGAGTAGGGACAGCCAAGTTCCTCCAGGACCAGGGACAGCCGAGTTCCTCCTGGAGCGATAGCAAGGGAGGAGACAATAATGAATGAAGATCTACCGACACAAACAGAAAAGTAACCAGAGAGCCTTTCTTTACCGCAGACCTGTCAATCAATGCTACCACCTCCGGTTTTAAAATTGACGTCTCGCAGACTCAATTGTTTGCGTTTTTTGTTCTGGGCAGGCCAGACATAGTCAGGGAAGAGGGTATCAGAAGAAAAGGACCAATTTTCCTGGATGTTTGTTGATATGTAGACCACTATAGCTTGATTGCCTAACATTGAACCACCAATAACAGCCCCAATCAGTGGACTTACACCTCCAGATGTGAAACAACTGAATTGGTTCAAACTGACTCTCTCCCTCTCTGTCAATCTCTCTATGTATCTCTCCCTCCCTCTCTTTCACTGTCGCTATTTTCTTCTCCTTCATGACATGCTTATTAACTGGCATTGATCTGGCCTCTTATTAGTCGGCGATCTGGCCTGGTCAATTGTCAGCTGTTCTCATCCGCAGAGTATTGACAGAATAATCAGTGATGGCAGACAGATGAAATGTGCTATCGGTGGGTAAATGATTGGCTGCTGCCTTGTTGACCCAGGGTGGACAACTCACACATCCCGGATAAACATACTCACACAGATGAAAACACACACACACACATACACACAGATGAACACACACACACACAGATGAACACACAAACACACACACTCTCCACAGATTTTTTTTTTCCTGCCACCAGCCTTGAGGTTCTTCATTGAGATGACTGACAAGCTGCACATCATTCCATTCACAGTCTGATTAAGGAAGCAGAACAATTAATGAGATCTTACTAAGAATCAGACAGAGAAATTGTTTGCTTCCATATATTTTCTGGAAATACTCTTCCATCTCCATCAACTCATTTCAGTGAGTGATAGATTCTCTAAATAATATTATTATATTTTGTTCACTGAGATGCGTCAAAGGAGATGGAGTATTTCCAGGAAGGTGGCTTTGAAGAAAATTGGTCCTTTTCTTCTGATACCTTCTTCCTTGACTCAAACTAAAATTAAACAACAGGGGTATTGAAGAGACATCACTTTCAAAACTGGAGGTGGCAGAATTGATAGCCAGGGCCATGGTAAAGAGGGAGAGGGGGGGGGGGGCAGGGAGGGAGGCAGAGAATAACTGAATGCGTTAGTCAGAATCTCTCACCAAGTGAGGCTTTCTTCTCAACCAGCTCAATACAAGTGTTCAATGGTATATCACCACAAGGACAGTTAGCGTTGGTAATTTCTAATTAAATAGAGGTATATATATATATATATATATATATACTGTATATGTTAAACACACTATTCTGATGAATTATTGTGGAATCTTCATTTTCTCTTAGATGTGAGTTGGTCTGAATTGTGCTGTACACAGTACACATAGGCCTCCCGCTGAGGACTGCTACAGAGGGGAAGTGGCACATCACTAGTGACATGGCTTGTCTTTGCTATAGAGGAGGCCCCTGTCCCTTGCTGCAGTGCCCAGCTCCAGGGGACTCTCAGTGGGGAGAGGAGCATCTGGCAGGGCCCTCATCTTGCTGGAGGCTGGTGCCCACCTAGCCCTTCGTGCCTCTTCAGCTGATTAACTTTTAATCAGGTACTTAGCCGAGCGTCTGTTTCAGTCACATTCGCTCTACACACAGATGACCTGTCGCCAAGGGAACCGTGCCAAACGGTGGTGATACACTGTGATCTGTCCCACTTGGAGACTGAAGTCAGTCAGAGACTGTGTCCCAAATGGCACCCTATTGGAAAAGTGCACTATATGGAACAGGGTGCCAATTAAGATTTTCCCAGTCTACAAAAGGTTAACAGGACCCTAAGATAGGCCAGGATTTCAAGTCCAAGGTTAAAGGCAGGAGAACCGTTTGAGAAATATAAAACATGTATAAAGGTGCAAAGAGTGGAAACCGCAGGTGGCAATATGAACACATGAATATGGCCTAAACATTTGTTTTGTTTACTGGATAGTAAAGAGGTACAGAGGAAAGATGGGGGAGAGGGTCTGGAATAGCAGTGGGACAGATTGGAGGAGAGGGTCTGAAATAGCAGTGGGCCAGATTGGAGGAGAGGGTGCTGAAATAGCAGTGGGATAGATTGGAGGAGAGGGTGCTGAAATAGCAGTGGGACAGATTGGAGGAGAGGGTGCTGGAATAGCAGTGGGACAGATTGGAGAAGAGGGTGTTGAAATAGCAGTGGGACAGATTGGAGGAGAGTGTGCTAAAATAGCAGTGGGATAGATTGGAGGAGAGGGTGCTGGAATAGCAGTGGGGCAGATTGGAGTAGAGGGTGCTGAAATAGCAGTAGGACAGATTGGAGGAGAGAGTGCTGAAATAGCAGTAGGACAGATTGGAGAGGGAGCTGAAATAGCAGTGGGCCAGATTGGAGGACAGGGTGCTGAGAAATCAGTGGGGCAGATTGGAAGCCATTCTGCAGCTGTATACAGTAGGCATTCTGGAAGAAGCGGCCCAGATTGCATCAATATAGCATAATTTAACCAGGTTTGCCTGGTAAGATCTTGATAGGAAGCATTCCCTCCCAGACACTCAGGTCCATCACTGTGTGGTGTAAGACCTTGAGAGGAAGCATTCCCTCCCAGACACTCAGGTCCATCACTATGTGGTGTAAGACCTTGAGAGGAAGCATTCCCTCCCAGACACTCAGGTCCATCACTGTGTGGTGTAAGACCTTGATAGGAAGCATTCCCTCCCAGACACTCAGGTCCATCACTGTGTGGTGTAAGACCTTGATAGGAAGCATTCCCTCCCAGACACTCAGGTCCATCACTATGTGGTGTAAGACCTTGAGAGGAAGCATTCCCTCCCAGACACTCAGGTCCATCACTATGTGGTGTAAGACCTTGAGAGGAAGCATTCCCTCCCAGACACTCAGGTCCATCACTGTGTGGTGTAAGACCTTGAGAGGAAGCATTCCCTCCCAGACACTCAGGTCCATCACTGTGTGGTGTAAGACCTTGAGAGGAAGCATTCCCTCCCAGACACTCTGGTCCATCACTGTGTGGTGTAAGACCTTGAGAGGAAGCATTCCCTCCCAGACACTCAGGTCCATCACTGTGTGGTGTAAGACCTTGATAGGAAGCATTCCCTCCCAGACACTCAGGTCCATCACTGTGTGGTGTAAGACCTTGAGAGGAAGCATTCCCTCCCAGACACTCAGGTCCATCACTGTGTGGTGTAAGACCCTGAGAGGAAGCATTCCCTCCCAGACACTCAGGTCCATCAGTGTGTGGTGTAAGACCTTGAGAGGAAGCATTCCCTCCCAGACACTCAGGTCCATCACTGTGTGGTGTAAGACCTTGAGAGGAAGCATTCCCTCCCAGACACTCAGGTCCATCACTGTGTGGTGTAAGATCTTGATAGGAAGCATTCCCTCCCAGACACTCAGGTCCATCAGTGTGTGGTGTAAGACCCTGAGAGGAAGCATTCCCTCCCAGACACTCAGGTCCATCACTGTGTGGTGTAAGACCTTGAGAGGAAGCATTCCCTCCCAGACACTCAGGTCCATCACTATGTGGTGTAAGACCTTGATAGGAAGCATTCCCTCACAGACACTCAGGTCCATCACTGTGTGGTGTAAGACCTTGAGAGGAAGCATTCCCTCCCAGACACTCAGGTCCATCACTATGTGGTGTAAGACCTTGATAGGAAGCATTCCCTCCCAGACACTCAGGTCCATCACTATGTGGTGTAAGACCTTGATAGGAAGCATTCCCTCCCAGACACTCAGGTCCATCACTATGTGGTGTAAGACCTTGATAGGAAGCATTCCCTCCCAGACACTCAGGTCCATCACTGTGTGGTGTAAGACCTTGAGAGGAAGCATTCCTCCCAGACACTCAGGTCCATCACTATGTGGTGTAAGACCTTGATAGGAAGCATTCCCTCCCAGACACTCAGGTCCATCACTGTGTGGTGTAAGACCTTGAGAGGAAGCATTCCCTCCCAGACACTCAGGTCCATCACTGTGTGGTGTAAGACCTTGAGAGGAAGCATTCCCTCCCAGACACTCTGGTCCATCACTGTGTGGTGTAAGACCTTGATAGGAAGCATTCCCTCCCAGACACTCAGGTCCATCACTGTGTGGTGTAAGACCTTGAGAGGAAGCATTCCCACCCAGACACTCAGGTCCATCACTATGTGGTGTAAGACCTTGAGAGGAAGCATTCCCTCCCAGACACTCAGGTCCATCACTGTGTGGTGTAAGACCTTGAGAGGAAGCATTCCCTCCCAGACACTCAGGTCCATCACTATGTGGTGTAAGACCTTGATAGGAAGCATTCCCTCCCAGACACTCAGGTCCATCACTGTGTGGTGTAAGACCTTGAGAGGAAGCATTCCCTCCCAGACACTCAGGTCCATCACTGTGTGGTGTAAGACCTTGAGAGGAAGCATTCCCTCCCAGACACTCAGGTCCATCACTGTGTGGTGTAAGACCTGTTCCCTCCCAGACACTCAGGTCCATCACTGTGTGGTGTAAGACCCTGGAGGAAGCATTCCCTCCCAGACACTCAGGTCCATCACTGTGTGGTGTAAGACCTTGAGAGGAAGCATTCCCTCCCAGTCACTCAGGTCCATCACTGTGTGGTGTAAGACCTTGAGAGGAAGCATTCCCTCCCACTCAGGTCCATCACTGTGTGGTGTAAGATCTTGATAGGGTCCATCAGGTCCATCAGTGTGTGGTGTAAGACCCTGAGAGGAAGCATTCCCTCCCAGACACTCAGGTCCATCACTGTGTGGTGTAAGACCTTGAGAGGAAGCATTCCCTCCCAGACACTCAGGTCCATCACTATGTGGTGTAAGACCTTGATAGGAAGCATTCCCTCACAGACACTCAGGTCCATCACTGTGTGGTGTAAGACCTTGAGAGGAAGCATTCCCTCCCAGACACTCAGGTCCATCACTATGTGGTGTAAGACCTTGATAGGAAGCATTCCCTCCCAGACACTCAGGTCCATCACTATGTGGTGTAAGACCTTGATAGGAAGCATTCCCTCCCAGACACTCAGGTCCATCACTATGTGGTGTAAGACCTTGATAGGAAGCATTCCCTCCCAGACACTCAGGTCCATCACTGTGTGGTGTAAGACCTTGAGAGGAAGCATTCCCTCCCAGACACTCAGGTCCATCACTATGTGGTGTAAGACCTTGATAGGAAGCATTCCCTCCCAGACACTCAGGTCCATCACTGTGTGGTGTAAGACCTTGAGAGGAAGCATTCCCTCCCAGACACTCAGGTCCATCACTGTGTGGTGTAAGACCTTGAGAGGAAGCATTCCCTCCCAGACACTCTGGTCCATCACTGTGTGGTGTAAGACCTTGATAGGAAGCATTCCCTCCCAGACACTCAGGTCCATCACTGTGTGGTGTAAGACCTTGAGAGGAAGCATTCCCACCCAGACACTCAGGTCCATCACTATGTGGTGTAAGACCTTGAGAGGAAGCATTCCCTCCCAGACACTCTGGTCCATCACTATGTGGTGTAAGACCTTGAGAGGAAGCATTCCCTCCATAACTCTGGTCCATCACTGTGTGGTGTAAGACCTTGATAGGAAGCATTCCCTCCCAGACACTCAGGTCCATCACTGTGTGGTGTAAGACCCTGAGAGGAAGCATTCCCTCCCAGACACTCAGGTCCATCACTATGTGGTGTAAGACCTTGAGAGGAAGCATTCCCTCCCAGACACTCATGTCCATCACTGTGTGGTGTAAGACCTTGAGAGGAAGCATTCCCTCCCAGACACTCAGGTCCATCACTGTGTGGTGTAAGACCTTGAGAGGAAGCATTCCCTCCCAGACACTCAGGTCCATCACTGTGTGGTGTAAGACCTTGAGAGGAAGCATTCCCTCCCAGACACTCTGGTCCATCACTGTGTGGTGTAAGACCTTGATAGGAAGCATTCCCTCCCAGACACTCAGGTCCATCAGTGTTTGGTGTGAGCTTTTAAGTGAAGCTCAATGCACACAGAAAAGTGTGTGTGTGTGTGTGTGTGTGTGTGTGTATATTCATCCTCTCTGTTTCCACCTCCCACGGTGCCTCTGCTCTCTGTCCCCATACATTCACACACACTACAGTTCTTCTATAATCCCTCTCCCATCAGATCTCTTCACTAGGAAGTGAATGCTGCTGCTTTATCCACTAAGTGCAGTCGTGTCTATGTGAAATAAGCAGGTATAAAGCCACGCCTTTGAAATTTACCAATTTAGCAAGCAAATGGCACTCCTGATTCAAGGTTACCAACTCCGACAAGTGAAGTGAGCTTACGTGGAGATTTGATTTAGTGTGTGTTCCAGGTGTATTCGGTGTGAATGCAGAGTGCATTAGGCATCTAGTGCTGCATAGGCCTCTGTGTTATATCTGTTTCTTCTCATAGGCTCCTTCCATTTGCTGAGGAAATGAGTGAGACTGAGACTGATAGAGAGAATGAGAGAGAGTGCTTTGAGGAGACGGTGCATGTCCTAATCACAGCAGTGGTCAGGTCACTGTTACTGTGCTCCATCCACCAAAGTTAACAAGCATCTCCTCTGATCCCCTGGTGCGTACACACACACTCATCCTATTGAGTGAGAAACTATTGGATTTGACAGGTAGACGTTGGCGAGCAGAGCGTTTGGGACAGTGTGTGTTTGTGTGCGTGTGTGCATTTGGGGTCCTCTGGTATAAAGGAGAGGGGCCGTAACCATCTCATCTCTCCTTCCCCTCACACACACACACCCTCCCTCCCCTCTTCCCCAGCCTGCCTACTTGCCCTCTCCACCTGGGCAGTGAAATGACGATGACACATTGCTCATCAGTTGTTTTTTAAAGACAAGTTAAATTAGCAGTCTGGCAGCGATTCCCACTGTCTGCAGACTTCCCTCTGTTGCCACAGCGCTCCACTCCTGTCAGCAGCCTGCCTGACGACTTAATAGTCCCCCCTGAGTGGATTTGAGCACTTTGCCTGCTTCTGTTTACATGCGTTTGTCATGCATAACATATTCATATGGAGATGTGAAATGTTCATTTCCCGGGCTCAGTCAGTGGGCGCCAGAGAGGAGAGACCGCCCCACTCCCTCCTAGTATCTCTGCCCGAACTGTCACTCAGGAACACCTCTGGCACCTCGTCTAACCTCTTCTAGGCCAGATCCAGGGACAGAACCAGACTGAAACCAGGCAAGATCCAAGTGAGGACCAGTCTAGAGTCAGGGAAAAATAGAACAAAACCCAACAGAGAGAAGTACACAGGGGTCAGGGAGGGTTCAGGTCTGTACTGTAGAGACACTGGTGTGGACAATAAGCATCTCAACAACGTCTGCACTGTGCATTTCTCAACTCTCTAGCTAGCACATATATACATATATATCCCAACATATTGTAGTTGTCAGAGTTTTTCCCTCCCATACTGTAGTTGTAGTTAACACCCTCCCATACTCTAGTTGTTAGTTAACCCCTCCCATACTGTAGTTGTTAGTTAACCCCCCCATACTGTAGTTTTGTTTTCCACTCTCATAGTGTAGTTTATGGTTAACCCCACCCATACAATAGTTGTTAGTTAACCCATCCCATACTGTAGTTGTTAGTAACCCCTCCCATACTGTAGTTGTTAGTTAATCCTACTCATACTATAGTTGTTAGTAACCCCTCCCATACTGTAGTTGTCAGTTAACCCCTCCCATACTATAGTTGTTAGTTTACACCCCCCATACTGTAGTTGTAAGTTAACCCTTCCCATACTGTAGTTGTTAGTAACCCCTCCCATACTGTAGTTGTTAGTTTTCCTCTCCCATACTGTAGTTGTTAGTTAACCCCTCTCATACTGTAGTTGTTAGTTAACCCCTCCCATACTGTAGTTGTTAGTTAATCCTACCCATACTGTAGTTGTTAGTTAATCCTACCCATACTGTAGTTGTTAGTTAATCCTACCCATACTGTAGTTGTCAGTTAACCCCACCCATACTGTAGTTGTTAGTTAACCCCTCTCATACTGTAGTTGTTAGTTAACCCCTCCCATACTGTAGTTGTTAGTTTTCCTCTCCCATACTATAGTTGTTAGTTAACCCTCCCATGCTGTAGTTGTTAGTTAACCCCTCTCATACTGTAGTTGTTAGTTAACCCCTCCCATACTGTAGTTGTTAGTAACCCCTCCCATACTGTAGTTGTCAGTTAACCCCTCCCATACTGTAGTTGTTAGTTTTCCTCTCCCATACTGTAGTTGTTAGTTTACCCCACCCAAATCAAATCAAATCAAATTTTATTTTATTTGTCACATACACATGGCTAGCAGATGTTAATGCGAGTGTAGCGAAATGCTTGTGCTTCTAGTTCCGATAATGCAGTAATGACCAACAAGTAATCTAACTAACAATTTCTAATCTACTCTCTTATACACAAGGGATAAAGGGGATAAAGAATATGTACATAAGGATATATGAATGAGTGATGGTACAGAGCAGCATAGGCAAGATACAGTAGAAGGTATCGAGTACAGTATATACATATGAGATGAGTATGTAAACAAAGTGGCATAGTTAAAGTGGCTCGTGATACATGTATTACATAAGGATGCAGTCGGTGATATAGAGTACAGTATATAGGTATGCATATGAGATGAATAATGTAGGGTAAGTAACATTATATAAGGTAGCATTGTTTAAAGTGGCTAGTGATATATTTACATCATTTCCCATCAATTCCCATTATTAAAGTGGCTGGAGTTGAGTCAGTGTCAGTGTGTTGGCAGCAGCCACTCAATGTTAGTGGTGGCTGTTTAACAGTCTGATGGCCTTGAGATAGAAGCTGTTTTTCAGTCTCTCGGTCCCAGCTTTGATGCACCTGTACTGACCTCGCCTTCTGGATGATAGCGGGGTGAACAGGCAGTGGCTCGGGTGGTAGATGTCCTTGATGATCTTTATGGCCTTCCTGTAACATCGGGTGGTGTAGGTGTCCTGGAGGGCAGGTAGTTTGCCCCCGATGATGCGTTGTGCAGACCTCACTACCCTCTGGAGAGCCTTACGGTTGAGGGCGGAGCAGTTGCCGTACCAGGCGGTGATACAGCCCGCCAGGATGCTCTCGATTGTGCATCTGTAGAAGTTTGAGAGTGCTTTTGGTGACAAGCCGAATTTCTTCAGCCTCCTGAGGTTGAAGAGGCGCTGCTGCGCCTTCTTCACGATGCTGTCTGTGTGAGTGGACCAATTCAGTTTGTCTGTGATGTGTATGCCGAGGAACTTAAAACTTTCTACTCTCTCCACTACTGTTCCATCGATGTGGATAGGGGGGTGTTCCCTCTGCTGTTTCCTGAAGTCCACAATCATCTCCTTAGTTTTGTTGATGTTGAGTGTGAGGTTATTTACTGTAGTTGTTAGTTAACCCCTCTCATACTGTAGTTGTTAGTTAACCCCTCCCATACTGTAGTTGTCAGTTAACCCCTCTCATACTGTAGTTGTTAGTTAACCCCTCCCATACTGTAGTTGTTAGTTAACCCCTCTCATACTGTAGTTGTTAGTTAACCCCTCCCATACTGTAGTTGTTAGTTAACCCCTCCCATACTGTAGTTGTTAGTAACCCCTCCCATACTGTAGTTGTTAGTAACCCCTCCCATACTGTAGTTGTTAGTTTTCCTCTCCCATACTGTAGTTGTTAGTTTACCCCACCCATACTGTAGTTGTCAGTTAACCCTTCCCATACTGTAGTTGTTAGTAACCCCTCCCACACTGTAGTTGTTAGTTAACCCCTCTCATACTGTAGTTGTTAGTTAACCCCTCCCATACTGTAGTTGTTAGTTAACCCCTCCCATACTGTAGTTGTTAGTTAATCCCTCTCATACTGTAGTTGTTAGTTAACCCATCTCATACTGTAGTTGTTAGTTAACTCCTCCCACACTGTAGTTGTTAGTTAACCCCTCTCATACTGTAGTTGTTAGTTAACCCCTCCCACACTGTAGTTGTTAGTTAACCCCTCTCATACTGTAGTTGTTAGTTAACCCCTCCCATACTGTAGTTGTTAGTTAATCCCTCTCATACTGTAGTTGTTAGTTAATCCTACACATACTGTAGTTGTTAGTTAACCCCTCCCATACTGTAGTTGTTAGTAACCCCTCTCATACTGTAGTTGTTAGTTAACCCCTCCCATACTGTAGTTGTTAGTTAACCACTCTCATACTGTAGTTGTTAGTTAACCCCTCCCATACTGTAGTTGTTAGTTAACCCCTCTCATACTGTAGTTGTTAGTTTACCCCTCCCATACTGTAGTTGTTAGTTTTCCCCTCCCATACTGTAGTTGTTAGTTAATCCTACCCATACTGTAGTTGTTAGTTAATCCTACCCATACTGTAGTTGTTAGTTAACCCCTCCCATACTGTAGTTGTTAGTAACCCCTCCCATACTGTAGTTGATAGTAACCCCTCCCATACTGTAGTTGTTAGTAACCCATCCCATACTGTAGTTGTTAGTTTTCCTCTCCCATACTGTAGTTGTTAGTTAACCCCTTTCATACTGTAGTTGTTAGTTAACCCCTCCCATACTGTAGTTGTTAGTTAATCCTATCCATACTGTAGTTGTTAGTTAATCCTACCCATACTGTAGTTGTTAGTTAATCCTACCCATACTGTAGTTGTTAGTTAATCCTACCCATACTGTAGTTGTTAGTTAACCCCTCCCATACTGTAGTTGTCAGTTAACCCCTCCCATACTGTAGTTGTTAGTTTTCCTCTCCCATACTGTTGTTGTTAGTTTACCCCACCCATACTGTAGTTGTCAGTTAACCCCTCTCATACTGTAGTTGTTAGTTAACCCCTCCCATACTGTAGTTGTTAGTTAATCCCTCTCATACTGTAGTTGTTAGTTAACCCCTCTCATACTGTAGTTGTTAGTTAACCCCTCCCACACTGTAGTTGTTAGTTAACCCCTCTCATACTGTAGTTGTTAGTTAACCCCTCCCACACTGTAGTTGTTAGTTAACCCCTATCATTCTGTAGTTGTTAGTTAACCCCTCCCATACTGTAGTTGTTAGTTAATCCCTCCCATACTATAGTTGTTAGTTAACCCTCCCATACTGTAGTTATTAGTTAACCCCTCCCATACTATAATTGTTAGTTAACCCTCCCATACTGTAGTTGTTAGTTAACCCCTCTCATACTGTAGTTGTTAGTTTACCCCACCCATACTGTAGTTGTTAGTTTTCCCCTCCCATACTGTAGTTGTTAGTTAACCCCTCTCATACTGTAGTTGTTAGTTTACCCCACCCATACTGTAGTTGTCAGTTAACCCTTCCCATACTGTAGTTGTTAGTAACCCCTCCCACACTGTAGTTGTTAGTTAACCCCTCTCATACTGTAGTTGTTAGTTAACCCCTCCCATACTGTAGTTGTTAGTTAACCCCTCCCATACTGTAGTTGTTAGTTAATCCCTCTCATACTGTAGTTGTTAGTTAACCCATCTCATACTGTAGTTGTTAGTTAACTCCTCCCACACTGTAGTTGTTAGTTAACCCCTCTCATACTGTAGTTGTTAGTTAACCCCTCCCACACTGTAGTTGTTAGTTAACCCCTCTCATACTGTAGTTGTTAGTTAACCCCTCCCATACTGTAGTTGTTAGTTAATCCCTCTCATACTGTAGTTGTTAGTTAACCCCTCCCATACTATAGTTGTTAGTTAACCCTCCCATACTGTAGTTATTAGTTAACCCCTCCCATACTATAGTTGTTAGTTAACCCTACCATACTGTAGTTGTTAGTTAACCCCTCTCATACTGTAGTTGTTAGTTTACCCCACCCATACTGTAGTTGTTAGTTTTCCCCTCCCATACTGTAGTTGTTAGTTAACCCCTCTCATACTGTAGTTGTTAGTTTACCCCACCCATACTGTAGTTGTTAGTTTTCCCCTCCCATACTGTAGTTGTTAGTTAACCCCTCTCATACTGTAGTTGTTAGTTTACCCCACCCATACTGTAGTTGTTAGTTTACCCCTCCCATACTGTAGTTGTTAGTTTTCCCCTCCCATACTGTAGTTGTTAGTTAATCCTACCCATACTGTAGTTGTTAGTTAATCCTACCCATACTGTAGTTGTTAGTTAACCCCTCCCATACTGTAGTTGTTAGTAACCCCTCCCATACTGTGGTTGATAGTAACCCCTCCCATACTGTAGTTGTTAGTAACCCATCCCATACTGTAGTTGTTAGTTTTCCTCTCCCATACTGTAGTTGTTAGTTAACCCCTTTCATACTGTAGTTGTTAGTAACCCCTCCCATACTGTAGTTGTTAGTTTTCCTCTCCCATACTGTAGTTGTTAGTTTACCCCACCCATACTGTAGTTGTCAGTTAACCCCTCCCATACTGTAGTTGTTAGTAACCCCTCCCACACTGTTGTTGTTAGTTAACCCCTCTCATACTGTAGTTGTTAGTTAACCCCTCCCATACTGTAGTTGTTAGTTAATCCCTCTCATACTGTAGTTGTTAGTTAACACCTCCCATACTGTAGTTGTCAGTTAATCCTACCCATACTGTAGTTGTTAGTTAATCCTACCCATACTGTAGTTGTTAGTTAACCCCTCCCATACTGTAGTTGTTAGTTAATCCTACCCATACTGTAGTTGTTAGTTAATCCTACCCATACTGTAGTTGTTAGTTTTCCTCTCCCATACTGTAGTTGTTAGTTTACCCCACCCATACTGTAGTTGTCAGTTAACCCCTCTCATACTGTAGTTGTTAGTTAACCCCTCCCACACTGTAGTTGTTAGTTAACCCCTCTCATACTGTAGTTGTTAGTTAACCCCTCCCACACTGTAGTTGTTAGTTAACCCCTCTCATTCTGTAGTTGTTAGTTAACCCCTCCCATACTGTAGTTGTTAGTTAATCCCTCTCATACTGTAGTTGTTAGTTAACCCCTCCCATACTATAGTTGTTAGTTAACCCTCCCATACTGTAGTTATTAGTTAACCCCTCCCATACTATAGTTGTTAGTTAACCCTCCCATACTGTAGTTGTTAGTTAACCCCTCTCATACTGTAGTTGTTAGTTTACCCCACCCATACTGTAGTTGTTAGTTTTCCCCTCCCATACTGTAGTTGTTAGTTAACCCCTCTCATACTGTAGTTGTTAGTTTACCCCACCCATACTGTAGTTGTTAGTTTTTCCCTCCCATACTGTAGTTGTTAGTTAATCCTACCCATACTGTAGTTGTTAGTTAATCCTACCCATACTGTAGTTGTTAGTTAACCCCTCCCATACTGTAGTTGTTAGTAACCCCTCCCATACTGTAGTTGTTAGTAACCCCTCACATACTGTAGTTGTTAGTTTTCCTCTCCCATACTGTAGTTGTTAGTTTACCCCACCCATACTGTAGTTGTCAGTTAACCCCTCCCATACTGTAGTTGTTAGTAACCCCTCCCACACTGTAGTTGTTAGTTAACCCCTCTCATACTGTAGTTGTTAGTTAACCCCTCCCATACTGTAGTTGTTAGTTAATCCCTCTCATACTGTAGTTGTTAGTTAACCACTCTCATACTGTAGTTGTTAGTTAACCCCTCCCACACTGTAGTTGTTAGTTAACCCCTCTCATACTGTAGTTGTTAGTTAACCCCTCCCACACTGTAGTTGTTAGTTAACCCCTCTCATACTGTAGTTGTTAGTTAACCCCTCCCATACTGTAGTTGTTAGTTAATCCCTCTCATACTGTAGTTGTTAGTTAACCCCTCCCATACTATAGTTGTTAGTTAACCCTCCCATACTGTAGTTATTAGTTAACCCCACCCATACTGTAGTTGTCAGTTAACCCCTCCCATACTGTAGTTGTTAGTAACCCCTCCCACACTGTAGTTGTTAGTTAACCCCTCTCATACTGTAGTTATTAGTTAACCCCTCCCATACTATAGTTGTTAGTTAACCCTCCCATACTGTAGTTGTTAGTTAACCCCTCTCATACTGTAGTTGTTAGTTTACCCCACCCATACTGTAGTTGTTAGTTTTCCCCTCCCATACTGTAGTTGTTAGTTAACCCCTCTCATACTGTAGTTGTTAGTTTACCCCACCCATACTGTAGTTGTTAGTTTTTCCCTCCCATACTGTAGTTGTTAGTTAATCCTACCCATACTGTAGTTGTTAGTTAATCCTACCCATACTGTAGTTGTTAGTTAACCCCTCCCATACTGTAGTTGTTAGTAACCCCTCCCATACTGTAGTTGTTAGTAACCCCTCACATACTGTAGTTGTTAGTTTTCCTCTCCCATACTGTAGTTGTTAGTTTACCCCACCCATACTGTAGTTGTCAGTTAACCCCTCCCATACTGTAGTTGTTAGTAACCCCTCCCACACTGTAGTTGTTAGTTAACCCCTCTCATACTGTAGTTGTTAGTTAACCCCTCCCATACTGTAGTTGTTAGTTAATCCCTCTCATACTGTAGTTGTTAGTTAACCACTCTCATACTGTAGTTGTTAGTTAACCCCTCCCACACTGTAGTTGTTAGTTAACCCTCTCATACTGTAGTTGTTAGTTAACCCTCCCACACTGTAGTTGTTAGTTAACCCTCTCATACTGTAGTTGTTAGTTAACCCCTCCCATACTGTAGTTGTTAGTTAATCCCTCTCATACTGTAGTTGTTAGTTAACCCCTCCCATACTATAGTTGTTAGTTAACCCTCCCATACTGTAGTTATTAGTTAACCCCACCCATACTGTAGTTGTTAGTTTTCCCCTCCCATACTGTAGTTGTTAGTAACCCCTCCCACACTGTAGTTGTTAGTTAACCCTACCATACTGTAGTTGTTAGTTAACCCCTCTCATACTGTAGTTGTTAGTTTACCCCACCCATACTGTAGTTGTTATTTTTCCCCTCCCATACTGTAGTTGTTAGTTAATCCTACCCATACTGTAGTTGTTAGTTAATCCTACCCATACTGTAGTTGTTAGTTAACCCCTCCCATACTTTAGTTGTTAGTAACCCCTCCCATACTGTAGTTGTTAGTAACCCCTCCCATACTGTAGTTGTTAGTTTTCCTCTCCCATACTGTAGTTGTTAGTTTACCCCACCCATACTGTAGTTGTCAGTTAACCCCTCCCACACTGTAGTTGTTAGTAACCCCTCCCACACTGTAGTTGTTAGTTAACCCCTCTCATACTGTAGTTGTTAGTTAACCCCTCCCATACTGTAGTTGTTAGTTAATCCCTCTCATACTGTAGTTGTTAGTTAACCCCTCTCATACTGTAGTTTTTAGTTAACCCCTCCCACACTGTAGTTGTTAGTTAACCCCTCTCATACTGTAGTTGTTAGTTAACCCCTCCCACACTGTAGTTGTTAGTTAACCCCTCTCATACTGTAGTTGTTAGTTAACCCCTCCCATACTGTAGTTGTTAGTTAATCCCTCTCATACTGTAGTTGTTAGTTAACCACTCCCATACTATAGTTGTTAGTTAACCCTCCCATACTGTAGTTGTTAGTTAACCCCTCCCATACTATAGTTGTTAGTTAACCCTCCCATAGTGTAGTTGTTAGTTAACCCCTCTCATACTGTAGTTGTTAGTTTTCCTCTCCCATACTGTAGTTGTTAGTTTTCCTCTCCCGTACTGTAGTTGTTAGTTTACCCCACCCATACTGTAGTTGGTAGTTTACCCCACCCATATTATAGTTGTTAGTTTTCCTCTCCCGTACTGTAGTTGTTAGTTTTCCTCTCCCGTACTGTAGTTGTTAGTTTTCCTCTCCCGTACTGTAGTTGTTAGTTTTCCTCTCCCGTACTGTAGTTGTTAGTTTTCCTCTTCCGTACTGTAGTTGTTAGTTTTCCTCTCCCATACTGTAGTTGTTAGTTTTCCCCTCCCATACTGTAGTTGTTAGTTAACCCCTCTCATACTGTAGTTGTTAGTTTACCCCACCCATACTGTAGTTGTTATTTTTCCCCTCCCATACTGTAGTTGTTAGTTAATCCTACCCATACTGTAGTTGTTAGTTAATCCTACCCATACTGTAGTTGTTAGTTAACCCCTCCCATACTTTAGTTGTTAGTAACCCCTCCCATACTGTAGTTGTTAGTAACCCCTCCCATACTGTAGTTGTTAGTTTTCCTCTCCCATACTGTAGTTGTTAGTTTACCCCACCCATACTGTAGTTGTCAGTTAACCCCTCCCATACTGTAGTTGTTAGTTAACCCCTCTCATACTGTAGTTGTTAGTTAACCCCTCCCATACTGTAGTTGTTAGTTAATCCCTCTCATACTGTAGTTGTTAGTTAACCCCTCTCATACTGTAGTTTTTAGTTAACCCCTCCCACACTGTAGTTGTTAGTTAACCCCTCTCATACTGTAGTTGTTAGTTAACCCCTCCCACACTGTAGTTGTTAGTTAACCCCTCTCATACTGTAGTTGTTAGTTAACCCCTCCCATACTGTAGTTGTTAGTTAATCCCTCTCATACTGTAGTTGTTAGTTAACCCCTCCCATACTATAGTTGTTAGTTAACCCTCCCATACTGTAGTTGTTAGTTAACCCCTCCCATACTATAGTTGTTAGTTAACCCTCCCATAGTGTAGTTGTTAGTTAACCCCTCTCATACTGTAGTTTTTAGTTTTCCTCTCCCGTACTGTAGTTGTTAGTTTACCCCACCCATACTGTAGTTGGTAGTTTACCCCACCCATATTATAGTTGTTAGTTTTCCTCTCCCGTACTGTAGTTGTTAGTTTTCCTCTCCCGTACTGTAGTTGTTAGTTTTCCTCTACCGTACTGTAGTTGTTAGTTTTCCTCTCCCGTACTGTAGTTGTTAGTTTTCCTCTCCCGTACTGTAGTTGTTAGTTTTCCTCTTCCGTACTGTAGTTGTTAGTTTTCCTCTCCCTGTAGTTGTTAGTTTTCCTCTCCCGTACTGTAGTTGTTAGTTTTCCTCTTCCGTACTGTAGTTGTTAGTTTTCCTCTTCCGTACTGTAGTTGTTAGTTTTCCTCTCCCGTACTGTAGTTGTTAGTTTTCCTCTCCCGTACTGTAGTTGTTAGTTTTCCTCTCCCGTACTGTAGTTGTTAGTTTTCCTCTCCCGTACTGTAGTTGTTAGTTTTCCTCTCCCGTACTGTAGTTGTTAGTTTTCCTCTCCCGTACTGTAGTTGTTAGTTTTCCTCTCCCGTACTGTAGTTGTTAGTTTTCCTCTCCCGTACCTTAGTTGTTAGTTTTCCTACCTTAGTTGTTAGTTTTCCTCTCCCGTACCTTAGTTGTTAGTTTTCCTCTCCCGTACTGTAGTTGTTAGTTTTCCTCTCCCATACTGTAGCTTGTGAACACAAATGTGCGACGAGAAATATTATTCAGCTGCGTCCAGGTTCCAGTAGGTCAGGTTCAAATAGGTCAGGTTCCAGTAGTTCTGTTCTTGTTTGAGTTTGTGGTATGTCGTGTGTGTTTTCGACTTTGTGTGAGTTTATTTGCGTGTGCTTATGTGCACACACACACATTCACACTTGTGTCTGTCTATGTGAGTGTGTGCCAGTGTGTGGTGTTCCCTGAAAGTGCTGATGGCTGAGCAGACCGTTCTACATATAAATTGCGTGCTAGCTAGTTTATAAGATACGTTAATGATAGAGCCCAGCAGACAATGGCAAGCTGTCAGGGTCAGTAATTGAGTGGGAGGGATGAGCTCTCTTCATTTCAGTCCATCTGTGTCACCGTGACAAGAGCACCTAGGCAACTCGTTGCCCAGAGATACGAGCTGGCCTGAACAATGGTGGCTGTCCGTCAGAGCAGCGCAGCGGTCTCGTAGCTCTCTCACCTGGGCCCAGCACTGTAATTAGTGAGATGATGTCCTGCCCTCACAAACTACTGAGACGTCATTTGCGTTCACACCACTTTTTGCACCAAATCAAATCAAAGTTTATTTGTCACGTGCGCCGAAAACAACAGGTGTAGGTAGACCTTACAGTGAAATGCTTACTTACAGGCTCTAAAATATAGTGCAAAAAACGTATTAGGTGAACAATAGGTAAGTAAATAAATAAGAACAACAGTAAAAAGACAGTGAAAAACAGTGGCGAGGCTACAAAAGTAGCGCGTCTACATACAGACACCGGTTAGTCAGGCTGATTGAGGTAGTATGTACATGTAGATATGGTTAAAGTGACTATGCATATATGATGAACAGAGAGTAGCAGTTGCATAAAAGAGGGGTTGGTGGGTGGTGGGACACAATGCAGATAGCCCGGTTAGCCAATGTGCGGGAGCACTGGTTGGTCGGCCCAATTGAACTAGTATGCACATGTGTACATGAATGTATAGTTAGTGACTGTGCATATATGAAAAACAGAGAGTACTTGCTCTGTGGAAAAAACACACAGATTGTATATACTGTACACTGAACAATAATATAAAAACAACATGTAAAGCGTTGTTCCCATGTTTCATTAGCTGAAATAAAATATCCCAGAAAGGTTCCATATGCACAAAATCTTATTTCTCTCAAGTTTTGTGTGGAAATGTGTTTACAATCCCTGTTAGTGAGCATTTCTCATTTGCCAAGATAATCCATCCACCTAACAGGTGTGGCACATCAAGAAGCTTAAACAGCATACTCATTACATCCTTGTGCTGGGGACAATAGAAGGCCACTTTAAAATGTGCCACAAATGTGCAACACAATGCCACAATGCCAACACAATGCCACAGGAAGCGTGCAATTGGCATGCTGACTGCAGGAATGTCCACCAGAGCTGTTGCCAGAGAATTGAATGAATTGAATGTACATACTCTACCATAAGCCACCTTCAACATTGTTTTGGTAAATTTGGCAGTACGTCCAACTGGCCTCGCAAACCGCAGACCACGTGTATGGCGTTCTGTAGGCGAGCTGTTTGCTGATGTCAATGTTGTGAACAGCGTGCCCCATGGAGGCAGTGGGGTTATGGTATGGACAGGCATGAGCTACGGACAACAAACCCAATTGCATTTTATCGTTGGAAATTTGAAGTCATAGAGATACCATGACAGCTCTTCCATTGCCTGCATACTCACCAGACATGTTACCCATTGAGCATGTTTGGGATGGTCTGGGTCAATGTGTATGACAGCGTGTTCCAGTTCCCGTCAATATCCAGCAACTTTGCACAGACATTGAAGAGGCCAAAATCAACAACCTGATCAACGCTTTCCGAAGGAGATGTGTCGGGCTGCAAAGTGGTCACACTGACTGGTCCTCTGATCCACGCCCTTACATACCTTTAAATGTTTCTTCAGAAAGTATTCAGACTCTGACTTTTTTCATATTTTGTTAGCCTTATTCTAAAATTGATTAAATTGTTTTGTTCTCCCTCAGTAATCTACACACAATACCCCATAATGACAAAGCAAACACATTTTTAGTCATTTTTGCAAATTTACAAAATAAATAAAAAACGGAAGTTTGGCTTCTTCTCAAATGGCTTCTTCTCAAATCCAGACAGCTGATGTTCTGAAAGGGCTACAAAATATAGATCCCTACAAATCAGCTGTGCTGGACAATCTGGACCCTGTCTTTCAAAAATGTTCTGCCAAAATGGTTGCAAAATGCATTTCGCTACACTCACATTAACATCTGCTAACCATGTGTATGTGACAAATAAAATTGTATTTGATTTGAACCCCTATTACTTGCCTGTTCAGCCTCTCTTATGTATCTTCTGAGATCCCCAAAGAAAGCTACCGCGGTCATCCCCCTCTTCAAAGGGGGAGACACTCTAGACCCAAACTGTTATAGACCTATACCCATCCTGCCCTGCCTTTCTAAAATCTCAGAAATCCAAGTCAACAAACAGATCACCGACCATTTCGAATCCCACCGTACCTTCTAAACTATGCAATCTGGTTTCCGAGCTGGTCATGGGTGCACCTCAGCCACGCTCAAGGTCCTAAACAATATCATAACCGCCATTGTTAAATGACAGTACTCTGCAGCCACCTTCATCGACCTGGCCAAGGCTTTTGACTCTGTCAATCATCGCATTCTTATCTGCAGACTCAATAGCCTTGATTTCTCAAATGACTGCCTTGCCTGGTTCACCAACTACTTCTCAAATAGAGTTCAGTGTGTCAAACCAGAGGGCCTGTTGTCCGGACCTCTGGCAGTCTCTATGGGGATGCCACAGGGTTCCAGCCTTAGGCCGACTCTTTTCTCTGTATACATCAATGATGTTGCTCTTGCTGCTGGTGATTATCTGATCCACCTGATCCACTATCTGGCCCTTCTTTGGACACTGTGTTAACAATCCTCCAAACGAGTTTCAATGCCAGACAACCATCCTTCCGTGACCTCAAACTAATTTTAAATGTTAGGAAAACTAAATGCAGGCTCTTCAATCGATTGCTGCCCGCATCCGCCTGACTAGCATCACTACTCTGGGCGGTTCTAACTCAGAATATGCCGACAACTACAAATACCTAGGTTTTTTGTTAGACCGTAAACTCTCCTTCCAGACTCACATTGAATCTCCAATTCAAAATTAAATCTAGAATCGGCTTCCTATTCCACAACAAAGCCTCCTTTACTCATGCTGCCAAACATACCCTTGTGATACTGACTATACTACTGGATGTAGTCTATCACAGTGCCATCCGTTTTGTTACCAAAGACCCATATACTACCCACCACTGCGATCTGTATCCTCTCGCTGGCTGGACCTCGCAACATATTCGTCGCTAAACCCACTTGCTCCAGGTCATCTATACGTCTTTGCTTGGTAAAGCCCCGCCTTATCTCAGCTCACTGGTCACTATAGCAACACCCACCCATAGCACGCGCTCCAGCAGGTATATTTCAAGGGTCATCCCCAAAGCTAAAACCTCTTTGGCCGCCTTTCCTTCCAGTTCTCTGCTACCAATGACTCGAACAAATTGCAAATATCACTGAAGCTGGAGACTTATATCTCCCTCTCTAACTTTAAGCATGTTTAAACACGAGGTAAATGTTTGGGCTTAAACATGAGGTAAATGTGTGAGGGTTTAAACATGAGCTAAATGTTTGTGGGTCTAACCCGCTGTGCATGATTTCTCTCCCGGAGACCAGTCGGGTAACAACCTCACAATGTCTTCAGCCACTGTGTTATCAGGTTAACGAGGCTCCCCAGGCAGGCTATGTGTGTGGTCATTTGGACTTCACTGCCTCCCCATGCTAACGGCCATGTCTCTGGCTTTGCTCATTTCTCCTGTGGCTCCAGTAGATCAGCCCTTATCCTTGGGAAGCACTCACACTGGGCAGCCTCACACACATTCTCAGTCACTGTCTCCTATCGTCTTAAATTTGTGCAATTACCATAATAAAGCAACTTCAACACCTTCACAAAGACTCTGTCGACCCCTCATCCCAACATGCAGAGGAAGACCCATGGACACACACAAAGCTTACTACACAACACATAGTTATTCATACATTTTGAAGCTGCTTGCAGCACCAGAGTTGTGCGTTCGATTCCAGAATGGACCACATATACTATACAGTGCCTTCAGAAAGTATTCACACCCCTTGACTTTTACCACATTGTGTTGTGTTACAGCCTGAAGTTGGACTGAATTGACTGAATTGGCCTACACACAATACCCCATAATGTCAAAGTGGAATTATGTTTATTGAGATTTTTGCAGATAAACAGAAAATGCTGAAATGTCTTGGGTCACTAAGTATTCAACGCCTTTGTTATAAGCCTAAATAAGTTCACGAGTAAAAATTTGCTTATAAATATATATATATAAGGATCGGAACCTTTTTTTCAATTTTCGACTGAAATGACATACCCAAATCTAACTGCCTGTAGCTCAGGCCCTGAAGCAAGGATATGCATATTATTGGTACCATTTGAAAGAAAACACTGAAGTTTGTGGAAATGTGAAAGGAATGTAGAAGAATATAACACATTAGATCTGGTAAAAGATAATACAAAGAAAAAACAACCATTTAAAAAAAAGGTTTGTACCATCATCTTTGAAATGCAAGATAAAGGCCATAATGTATTATTCCAGCCCAGGAGCAATTTAAATTTTGTCCACTAGATGACGGTAGTGTGTGTGCAAAATTTTAGACTGATCCAATTAACCATTGCATTTCTGCTCAAAATTTTGTATCAAGACAGCCCAAACGTGCCTAATTTGTCTATCAATAACTTTTCATGTTGAAAACTGTGCACTCCTCAAACAATAGCATGGGATTATTTTACTCTAATAGCTACTGAAAATTGGACAGTGCAGTTAGATGAACAATAATTGAAGCTTTCTTCCAATGTCAGATATGTCTATGTCCTGGGAAATGTTCTCGTTACTTACAACATTATGCTATTTGCATTAGCCTACATTAGCTCAACTGTCCCGCAGGGGACCCACCAATCCTACAGAAGTTTTTTAACAGGTACTCACTGTGTGCAATAATAGTGTTAACATAATTTTTGAATAACTACCTCTTCTCTGTACCCCACACATACAATTATAAGGTCCCTCAGTCGAGCAGTGAATTTCAAACACAGATTCAACCACAAAGAGCAGGGAGGTTTTCCAATGCCTTACAAAGGAGTGCAGACAATGAATATCCCTTTGAACATGGTGAAGTTTTTAATTACACTTTGGATGATGTATCAATACACCCAGTCACTACAAAATGCCGGCGTCCTTCCTAACTCAGTTGCAGGAGTGGGAGAAATCCACTTAAAGATTTCACCATGACGACAATGGTGACATTAAACCTTTAATGTCACCAGTTTAATGGCTGTGATCGGAGGAAACTGTGTGGATGGATTAACAACATTGTAGTTACTCCACAATACTAACCTGCATGATAAAAAATATTCCAAAACTTACATCCTGTTTGCAAAAGGCACCAAACAAAAATGGCAAAAGAATTTGCAAAGAAATTAACTTTATGTCCTGAATATGAATTGTTATGCTTCAGGCAAATACAACACAACACACCACTGAGTACTACTCAACATATCAAATAAAATGAAATTGTACTGGTCATTTAAACATATTTAGCAGATGTTATTGTAGGAGTAGCAAAATTCTTGTGTTCCTAGCTCCAGCAGTGCAGTAATATCTAACAATTCACAACAACAAACACAAATCTACAGTAAAAGTATGGAATAACGAAACATTTAAATATTAGGACGAGCAATGTCGGAGTGGCATTGAATAAAATACAGAAGAATATAATATAGTATATACATATGAAATGAGTAAAGCAGTATGCAGACATTATTAAAGGCACAGGTGATTTCATTCCATGACTATTTATATAGAGCAGCAGCCTCTAAGGTGCAGGGTTGAGTAGTCGGGTGGTAACCGGCTAGTGATGGCTATTCAACAGTCTGATGGCCACGAGATAGAAGTTGTTTTGCAGTCTCTCGTTCCCAGCTTTGATATACCTATTTATTGCATTTATTGTAGCTATGGATTTTAAAAAGGCTAATCTGAAAACAAGGCTCCCTAAATTTTATCAGCATATCGAATGCAAGACGCGGGCTGGCAAAACCCTGGGTCATTGTTATTCTAACTTTCGGAAAATCTGACCACGACTCCATTTTGTTGCTCACAGCCTATAGACAGAAACTAAAACAGGAAGCGCCCGTGCTCAGGTCTGTTCTACACTGGTCCGAACAATCGGTTTCCACGCTTCAAGATTGCTTCGATCACGTGGACCGGGATATGTACCGCATAGCGTCGGACAATAACATTGATGAATACGCTGATTCGGTGAGCGTGTTTATTAGCAAGTTCATCAGTGATGTTGTACTCACAGCGTCTATTAAAACATTCCCCAAACCAGAAACCGTGGATTGACGGCAACATTCGCGCAAAACTGAAAGTGTGAACCATTGCCTTTAACCCTTTCACACGTACCATCACACGGGTGTGATCGTTCTACAGTGGTCCCTGAAGTGTACAATCACACCCGTGTGTTTAGAACACTCATTTAGAATGCTCGTTTAGAACGACAGTTTTGAATGACGCAACAATCAGCGTTTGAGCTGGCCACACTTTTTTCAGAAACTATTTACACAAACACAGTCCTTACAAAGTTATGTCCAGAATGTCAACAGTTTATTTTTGGATGCATTGTTCAGATATTCACAGAAGTAAATATAGCATAACACAATCATCCTAAATGGAAAAATGTAGGCTACATTTGTCCCAGCGCTGAGAAAAGATTAACCCAACACAAGCAGTCATATTTTCTAACTCTCGGCTGACATATAAACTACAATATGAATTAGCTAATAGCAATATATAATTAATCACATCACGGGTGAGCTCACCATTGATCAAAATAACTAGGTAAAACACTTTATAGAAATCGAAAGTAATCCGATGATTCGTTTCAGCGCGCAGCCATGCATTTTTCCTCACAGAAACCGAAGTTAATAAAAGAAAAGGACATGAGTTTGGTCTGTTTACAGTATGCATGTTGAAGGGGTGTGTCATCTACCGTCGTTCACATCCCACCATTAATTTCCGGAAGTCCTCAAAAAATTAGTGAACTCTTACTCACCTCATTTTGTTATAACATCTTTGGTCAAACAGACGTGAATCCCAGAATGCATTGTATGTCAACAAACATGGCTACACAGCGGGAATTAGCTTATCTCATCATAATCAGTACAACCTTCAAAAGAGTATTTTACACACATAATATGTGCCCATTACAATCTGTGCAAGAATCGGAATGCATGATTTGTCACCTAGATTTGAAAACGTGAATAAAACCGTAAATACACAAATAATTGCCACACAAAACATGTTCTGATAGTGATTTATTGATACAAGTGGCGCGTGCCAGCAGTCAACCACGAAACCTCCCACTCTGCGCCATTCAGTGTTGTTGTTTATGTATGTAGCTAGTGAACTAAGCTGTAGCATTAACAATGTCTTTCAAAAGGAGACAACTCACAAATGTGGAAATTCTGGAGATTTTTTAAAATTCTGACAGTGAGTCTGAGTATGAAAGTCGGGAATCAGATTCTGACAGCGAGGAGCTGCTCCCCAACCTTGTAGCCATTGAGAACCCTGCATCTGAATTTCCCTTGTCCACTGGGGAAGTACCAGGTCCCTTTGAAGATGCTGGTGGTGATGGAGGCAGACCGACAGTGGATAAAGTACAGGAGTTCTGTGGTAGCTGGAAGGCCACCAGTCATTTCACCCCTCCTGGCCCTGCTGTTTGCTTTGATGAGTCCCAGTCTGGAGTGCAACACCCTTTGCCATTTCCAACTGAGGCAGAGTGCTTCAAGTTGTTTCTGACAGAGGAGCTGGTGGGAGACATAGTTGAGGAGACCAATCACTATGCCTTAGAGCTACAGGAGAAGAGAGAGCCAGGAATGAGGGGGAAACTCACTAAATGGGTGACAACCACAATTAGTGAAATATATACCTTCCTGGTGACAGTCCTTCTCATGTGAATAGTAAAGAAGAACTCCCTAAGAGAATACTGGAGCACAGATCCTATGTTTGCAACTCCCTTCTTTGCCACCCTCTTTTCTCAAGACCGCTGCCTAGTTCTGCTGTGATGCCTGCATTTCGTCAACAATGCTACTGCCATCCTAAGTGACCCGTTATACAAAATAAGAAATGTTCTTATCAGCCTGACATCAGCATTTGGTCGGGTCTTTGTGCCATACAAGGACCTATGCATTGATGAGTCCCTGATGTTATGGAAAGGTAGGCTGGCGTTCCGTCAAAATATTCCCTCCAAAAGGCACAGGTTTGGAGTCAAGTTCTTTGTCATGTGCGACGTGAAGACAGGATTTGTCCAGGACATTATAGTTTACACAGGGTCCACCACTGACATCAAACATTATGAGGGGCTTGGGGTGTCAGTGTCCGTGGTGATGACCATGCTGGCTCCTCATCTCGGCAAGGGACACACTTTGTACGTGGACAATTGGTACAGCAGTCCCACACTCTTCCAGCATCTGCTCTCCAACAGCAC
Source organism: Oncorhynchus masou masou (assembly GCF_036934945.1). NCBI lineage: Eukaryota > Metazoa > Chordata > Actinopteri > Salmoniformes > Salmonidae > Oncorhynchus > Oncorhynchus masou. Next base: position 19,676,819 of record NC_088235.1, on the reverse strand, counting down.
AGGGGCCTGTGGCACAGTCAGGTCGAACCGGAAGGGGATGCCGGCATTCGGATGCAGGAAGATGCAGAGAGGGGAGGTGGAGTTCCAGGAGAACGGTCAACAGCTGGCAGTAAAGTGGCATGACAAGCGAGACGTCCGTGTCCTCTCCACTCTCCACACAGCAACCATGTCGGCCACAGGGAAGGTGGACCACCTGACCGGAGAGAGATTGATCAAACCAGATTATGTGCTAGATTATAACCTCAAAATGGGGGCCGTGGATAAGGCAGACATGATAAACAGCTTTGTGGAATGCACTTGGAAGACGACCAAGTGGTATAAGAAGATATTTTTCCATCTGATCGACACTGTCCTCAACGGCAGCATAGTTCACTGCCAACTAACAGGTGAGATGATTACTGAACAAGGTATTTTTGTAATTGGATGTACAGTTCACATACAAATCCATTATGCAACTATAGTGACAATATCTCACCCACCTACCCACTGCCTCATCATCCTCTAACTTTCCTCATCCTCCCCACTCCCCCATAGGTAAAGTAATTACCTACCAAAAATACAGAGAGAACCTCATGAGAGAGCTGCTGGAGGAGCACCACACCCCTCTGCGCCCATCCACTGGGGGCCGTCCTGCAGCAGACAATCCCCTATGTCTCACTGCACGGCATTTTCCCTGCAATGTCCCTCAAACTGTTTCTCAAGGTAGTCGCACACGGAGGCATTGCAATGTCTGCCTGCTGGCGCCAGGAGAAGTAAGCAGAGGAAGATGACAAAATACATGTGTTTAGCTTGTGATACACCTCTATGTATTTCACCATGCTTTGAGGAGTATCACATGCTCAAGCATTATTGAGCACATCTGCAGCAATAAGTGACTGACTGACCTGACAGGGGACTTGACAGGTGACCTGCCATGATACTATGCCTTTAGAGATGGGGGTGGAAATGCAGTTGTTGTTCAGTCATTGCATGGATATTAAATATGGGTTATGCATATTCAGTTTTTTGTCCTCTAGTAAAGCAAGTTGTTGAACCAACTACCAATACTGCAATAAAATAGATTAATTGTTCTTGTTCCCAAGAAAGCGAAGGTAACTGAGCTAAATTACTATCACCCCTTAGCACTTCCGTCATCATGAAGTGCTTTAAGAGACTAGGGAGCTTGGGAGCACCCCCCTATCCACATCGACGGGACAGTAGTGGAGAGGGTTGTAAGTTTTAAGTTCCTCGGCGTACACATCATGGACAAACTGAAATGGTCCACCGACACAGACAGCCGGGTGAAGAAGGTGCAGCAGTGCCTCTTCAACCTCAGGAGGCTGAAGGAATTTGGCTAGTCACCAAAAACACACAACCGTTTACAGATGCACAATTGAGAGCATCCTGTGGGGCTGCATCACCGCCTGGTACGGCAACTGCTCCGCCCACAACCTTAAGGCTCTCCAGAGGGTAGTGAGGTCTGCACAACGCATGACAACGCATCACCGGGGGCAAACTAGAAGCTGTTTTTTCTCTCGGTCCCCGCTTTGATGCACCTGTACTGACCTTGCCTTCTGGATGATAGTGGGGTGACCAGGCAGTGGCCCGGGTGGTTGTTGTCCTTGATGATCTTTCTGGCCTTCCTGTGACATTGGGTGCTGTAGGTATCCTGGAGGACAGACAGTGTGTCGCCGGTGATGCGTTGGACAAACCTCACCACTTCTGGAGAGCCCTGCGGTTGCGGGTGGTGCAGTTGCCATACCAGGAGGTGATACAGCATGATCGGATGCTCTCTGTTATGTATCTGTAAAAGTTTGTGAGAGTCTTAGGGGCCATACCACAATATTTTTACCTTCCTTAGGTTGAAGAGGAGCTGTTGCGCCTTCATCACCACACTGTCTGTATGGGAGAACTTGCAGATTTTCACCTTCTCCACTGCGATCCTATCAATGTGGATAGGGATGTGCTCCCTCTGCCGTTACCTGAAGTCCACGATCAGCTCCTTTGTTTCATTGATGTTGAGGGAGAGGTTATTTTCCTGGCACTACTCCGCCAGGGCCCTCACCTCCTCCGCCAAGGCCCCCTTGTCATTGTTGCTAATCAGGCCTACTACTTTTGCGTCCCTCTGCAAACTTGATGATTGAGTTGGAGGTGTGTGTGGCCAAGAAGTAATGGGTGGACAGAGAGTACAGGAGGGGGCTGAGCACACACCCTTGTGGAGCCCCTGTGTTGAGGATCAGCGACCACCTGGAGGCGGCCCATCAGGAAGTCCAGCACCCAGTTGAACAAGGTGGGTTCAAGATTAATGATGAGCTTGGAGGGTACTATGGTGTTTGAATGCTGAGCTGTAGTCAATGAACTGCATTCTTACTGTATTCCTCTTGTCCAGATGGGTTAGGACAGTGCGATGGCGATTGCATCATCTGTGGATATATTGGTGCGGTATGCAAATTTCAGTGGGACAAGTGTGTCAGGTAAAGTAAAGGTAAAATAATCTAGCCTCTCAATGCACTTCATGAAGACAGAAGTAAATGCTACGGGATAAAAGTCATTGAGATCACTTACCTTCACTTTCTTGGATACAGGAACAAAGGTGGGCATCTTGAAGCAAGTGAGGACAGCAGACTGGGATAGGGAGAGATTCAATATGTCCTTAAACACTCCAGCCAGCTGGTCTGCGCATGCTCTGAGGACACGACTAGGGGTGCCATCTGGGATGGCAGCCTTGCGAGGGTAAACACGCTTAAATGTCTTAATCACATCTGCCACGGAGAAGGAGAGCTCACAGTCCATGGGAGGCTAGTTACAGATTTGACTTAAATCTGCTTGAAAATCTTTGGCAAGACTTGACAATGGCTGTCTAGCAATGATCAACATCCAACTTCACAGAGATTGAAGAATTAAAGAAAAAGTAAAAATATTGTACAATCTGGGTGTGTAAAGCTCTTAACAACTAACCCAGAAAGACTCACAGCTGTAATCACTGCCAAAGGTGACCGCTAACATATATTGACTCAGGGGTGTAAATACCTATTTATATTACACATTTCTATATTTCATTTTCAATACATTTGCAAAAACATCTAAAAACATATTTTCACTTTGTCATTGTGGGGTATTGTGTTTTTTTATTTAAATGAATGTTTCATTCAGGCTATAACACAACAGAATGCAGATGAAGTCAAAGGGTATGAATACTTTCTAAAGGCACTGTAACACGGGCCTCTCCTTGATATAGCAGGGTCATCTCCTGACTGTAGCATGGTCATCCCCTGGATATAGCAGGGTCATCTCCTGACTGTAGCATGGTCATCCCCTGGATATAGCAGGGTCATCTCCTGACTGTAGCATGGTCATCCCCTGGATATAGCAGGGTCATCTCCTGACTGTAGCATGGTCATCCCCTGGATATAGCAGGGTCATCTCCTGACTGTAGCATGGTCATCCCCTGGATATAGCAGGGTCCTTTCCTGGACTATGAACTGAAAAAGGGGGAGAAGTTGCAATCTACAGCAGAGATAGCTTGCAAAGTTACCAGGACTATGCCAAAACAGTTCGAGCTTCTAATTTAAAAAATTAATCTCTCCAGAAACAAGTCTCTCACTGTTGCCGCCTGTTATCCTCTTGATACTACCCATCCCGGATCCGGGATCGTGAATACAGCCTCAGGCTCATTAGCATAACGCAACGTTAACGATTTCTGAAAATCGCAAATGAAATGAAAATAATATGCCTGCTCTCAAGCTTAGCCTTTTCTTAACAACACTGTCATCTCAGATTTTCAAAATATGCTTTTGAACCATAGCAAATCAAGCATTTGTGTAAGAGTATTGCAAGCTAGCTTAGCATTTTGCATAGCATTTAGCACGCAACATTTTCACAACAACCAGATAACCAAATAAATAAAATAATTTACCTTTGAAGAGCTTCGGATGTTTTCAATGAGGAGACACTCAGTTACATAGCAAATGTTCAGTTTTTCCTGAAATAATCTTTGTGTAGGAGAAATCGCTCCGTTTTGTACATCACATTTGGATACCGAAACGAACCGAAAATTCAGTCACCAAAACGTCAAACTTTTTCCGAATTAACTCCATAATATCGACCGAAACATGGCAAACGTTGTTTAGAATCAATCCTCAAGGTGTTTTTTCACATATCTCTTCATTGATATGCCGTTCGTGGAAGCATGCTTTCCCCTCAGAATTCCATCGAAAAATACCAGCAGCTGAAAATGACGCACCAATTTCGACGGAGGACACCGGGCGGACACCTGGAAAATGTAGTCTCTTATGGTCAAACTTCCAATGATATGCCTACAAATACGTCACAATGCTGCAGACACCTTGGGGAAACGATAGATAGGGCAGGCTCATTCCTCTCGCATTCACAGCCATATAAGGAGACAATGGAAAACAGAGCCTCAAAAATCCTGCTAATTTCCTGGTTGCCGTTTCATCTTGGTTTTGCCTGTAGCTCCCGTTCTAGGGCACCCACAGACAATATCTTTGCTGTTCTGGAAAATTCAGAGTGTTTTCTTTCCAAAGCTATCAATTAAATGCATAGTCGAGCATCTTTTTGTGACAAAATATCTTGTTTAAAACGGGAACGTTTTTCATCCAAAAATGAAATTGCGCCCCCAGAGTTTCAAGAGGTTAATAAAGACCCCCCTCAGCTGCCTGCTGTACCCTGGACACCATATGTGAATTGATTGCCACTCATCTATCTTCAGAGTTGGTTCTGTTAGGTGACCTAAACTGGGATATGCTTAACACCCCAGAAGTCCTACAATCTAAGCAAGATGCCCTCAATCTAACACAAATCATCAAGGAACCCACCAGGTACAATCCTAAATCCGTAAACATGGTCACCCTCATAGATATTATGCTGACCAACTTACCCTCCAAATACACCTCTGCTGTTTTCAATCAGGATCTCAGGGATCACTGCCCCATTGCCTGCATCCGCTATGGGTCCGCAGTTAAAACCTCTTGAAACTCCCCATCCCGGATCCGGGATCGTGACTAAAGCCTCAGGCTCATTAGCATAACGCAACGTTAACGATTTCTGAAAATCGCAAATAATTAACAACACTGTCATCTCAGATTTTCAAAATATGCTTTTGAACCATAGAAATTGACTAATTTGTGTAAGAGTATGCAAAGCTAGCATAGCATTTTGTGTAGCATGTAGCACGCAACATTTTCACAAAAACCAGATAACCAAATAAATAAAATCATTTACCTTTGAAGAGCTTCTGATGTTTTCAATGAGGAGAGTCTCAGTCACATAACAAATGCGCAGTGTTTCCTGAAAGCGTCTGTGTGTAGGAGAAATCGTTCCGTTTTCTACATTGCGTCTGGCTACCGAAACGAACCGAAAATGCAGTCACCTACAACGTGAAACTTTTTCCGGATTAACTACATAATATCGACCGAAACATGGCAAACGTTGTTTGGAATCAATCCTCAAGGTGTTTTTTCACATATCTCTTCATTGACATGCAGTTCGTGGAAGCTTGCTTTCCTCTCTGTATCCCATGGAAAAATACTGGCAGGTGACTTTTGCGCACCAATTTCGGCGCAGGACACCGGGCGGACACGTGGTAAATGTGGTCTGTTATGGTCAATCTTCCAATGATCTGCCTACAAATACGTCACAATGCTGCAGACACCTTGGGGAAACGACAGAAAGGGCAGACTTACTCCTCTCGCGTTCACAGCCATATAAGGAGACCATGGAATACAGAGCCTCAAAAATCCTTGTCATTTCCTGGATGCCATCTCATCTTGGTTTTGCCTGAAGCTCACGTTTTAGGGCACGCACAGAGAAGATCTTTGTATTTCTGGACACGTCAGAGTGTTTTCTTTCGAACGGTAGCAATTATATGCATAGTTGAGCATCTTTTTGTGACAAAATATCTTGTTTAAAACGGGAACGTTTTTCATCCAAAAATGAAATTGCGCCCCCAGAGCATCAACAGGTTAAACGACCACCCCTCATCACTGTCAAACGCTCCCTAGAACACTTCTGCGAGCAGGCCTATCTAATCGACCTGGCCCATGTGTCCTGGAAGGAAATTGACATCGTCCCGTCAGTCGAGGATGCCTGGTCATTCTTTAAAAGCAATTTCCTCACCATCTTAAATAAGCATGCCCCTTTCAAAAAATGTAGAACTAAGAACAGATATAGCCTTGGTTCACTCCAGACCTGACTTCCCTTGACCAGCACAAAAACATCCTGTGGTGTACTGCAATAGCATCGAATAGTCCCCACGATATGCAACTGTTCAGGGAAGTCAGGAACCAATACAAGGAGTCAGTCAGGAAAGCAAAGGCAAGCTTTTTCAAACAGAAATTTGCATCCTGTAGCACTAATTCCAAAAAGTTTTGAGACACTGTAAAGTCCATGGAGAATAGGAGCACATCCTCCCAGTTGTCCACTGCACTGAGGCTAGGTAACACGGTCCCCAACAATAAATCCATGATAATCAAACATTTCATTAAGCATTTCTCTACGACTGGTCATGTCTTACTCCTGGCTAATCCAACCCCAGCCAACAGCTCCGCCACTTCAGCCACGCTCAAGGTCCTAAATGATATCATAACCGCCATCGATAAAAGACAGTACTGTGCAGCAGTCTTCATCGACCTGGCAAAGGCTTTTGATTCTGTCAACCACCGCATTCTTATCGGCAGACTCAAAAGCCTTGGTTTCTCAAAGGACTGCCTCGCTTGGTTAACCAACTACTTCTCAGACAGTGTTTCAAATTGGAGGGCCTGTTGTCCGGACCTCTGGCAGTCTCTATGGGGGTACCACAGGGTTCAATTCTCGGGCCGACTCGTTTCTCTGAATATATCAATGATGTTGCTCTTGCTGCTGATGATTCCCTGATAATTCTCTACGCTGACGACACCATTCTGTCTACATGGCCCTTCTTTGGACACTGTGTTAATTAACTAACCTCAAATCAAGCTTCAATGCCATACAACACTCCTTCCGTGGCCTACAACTGCTTAGAAATGCTAGTAAAACCAAATGCATGCTCTTCAACCATTCGCTGCCCGACTAGCATCACTACCCTGGACGGTTCTAATGTAGAATATGTGGACAACTACAAATTCCTAGGTGTCTGGCTAGACTGTAAACTCTCCTTCCAGATTCATATTAAACATCTCCAATCCAAAATAAAATCTGGAATAGGCCTATTTCGCAACAAAGCCTCCTTCACTCACGCCGACAAACTTACCCACGCAAAACTGACTATCCTACCGATCCTCGACTTCGGCGATGTCATCTACAAAATAGCTTCCAATACTCTACTCAGCAAACTGGATGCAGTCTATCACAGTGCCATCTGTTTTGTCACCAAAGCCCCTTATACCACCCACCACTGAGACCTGTATGCTCTAATCGGCTGGCCCTCGCTACATATTCGTCGCCAGACCCACTTGCTCCAGGTCATCTATAAGTCTATGTTAGGTAAAGCTCTGATTTATATCAGCTCACTGGTCACCGTAGCAACACCCACCCGTAGCACGCGCTCCAGCAGGTATATCTCACTGGTCATCCCCAAAGCCAACCCCTCTTTGGCCGCCTTTCCTTCCAGTTCTCTGCTGCCAATGACTGGAACGAATTGCAAAAATCGCTGAAGCTGGAGTCTTATATTTCCTTCACTAACTTTAAACATGAGCTATCTGAGCAGCTAACCGATCGCTGCAGCTGTACATAGTCCATATGTAAATAGCCCACCCAATCTACCTAACTTTTCTGCTCTTTTGCACACCAGGACAAAAATGCTTCTCAACAGTTTTTACCTACAAGCCATAAGACTCCTGAACAGATAATCAAATGGCTACCCGGACTATTTGCATCATGTACCCTCCCAAGCTCACCCAAACCCTCTTTTTACGCTGCTGCTACTCTCTGTTTATCATATATGCATATTCACGTTAACTATACATTCAGGTACATACTACCTTAATTGGTCCGACCAACCAGTGATCCCGCACACTGGCTAACCAGGCTATCTGCATTGTGTCCCGCCACCCACCATCCGCCAACCCCTCTTTTATGCTACTGCTACTCTCTGTTCATCATTTATGCATAGTCACTTTAACTATATCTACATGTACATACTATCTCAAACAGCCTGACTAACCAGTGTCTGTATGTAGCCTCGCTACTGTATATAGCGTGTCTTTTTACTGTTGTTTTATTTCTTTACTTACCTATTGTTCACCTAACAGCTTTTTTGCACTTTTGGTTAGAGCCTGTAAGTAAGCATTTCACTGTAAGGTTGTATTCGGCGCATGTGACAAATAAACTTTGATTTGATTTGAGTATCTCTACTTGCAAATCATCATCTGCTCATCTATCACTCCAGTGTTAATCTGCTAAATTGTAATTACTTTTCCACTATGGCCTATTTATTGCCTACCTTCTCACGCCATTTGCACACACTGTATATAGACTTTCCTTCGTTTTCTATTGTGTTATTGACTGTGCTCTTGTTTACTCCATGTGTAACTCTGTTTGTTGTTTGTATTGCAATGCTTTGCTTTATCTTGGCCAGGTCGCAGTTGGAAATGAGAACTTGTTCTCAACTAGCCTACCTAGTTAAAAAAGGTGAAATAAATAATAACCATTAAAATTAAAAATCTTATTGATTACAGTCACATGTTAATGTATAATTACCTCATAAGTCATATTCTGAATGAATCAGTGATATTCAAATTGGCTTAATTATTTTTTTACTCACTAACTTAATCAATCACAGAATTATACACACACACACTATGTCATACATTGGTTACTCATTTGATAGAAAGACTAAGGGCTAAGCCAATATGACGGCTTGGTAGACGAAGGAAATGGGTGAGGACAGTTAAAGAGCGAGAAACTCAGAGAGGATTCACTGTAATACAGTTGATAACTAGATTCAGGAAATGCTAATACTTTTAAAATGAACGGCCTCTCGTTAGAAAATAAATGGCAATTTACATATTATAGCAGGGTCCTCTCCTGGATATATCAGGTCCTCGCCTGGATATAGCTAGCAGGGTCCCCTCCTGGATGTAGCAAACTTCTCGGCCGGTCCTCCACTGGTCATAAAAACACAATTAGACTTGTTGCTGCAGGTAAATTGTTTCTTAAACACTTGTATAGGGAAGCAGCTTGTTGGGTGGTTTGTTGGGTAGGCGACTGTGTGTGTCTGTGTTCAATCTGCCTTGTTTGCATGTATTTGTGTGTGTACATGTGATTATCTCTGCATTCATGTATTTTGTGCGGAAATAGTAGCAGAAAATTCTGTTTGTGTGTAGTCCTGTCACCTCGTTGTGAAAATTCCACCACTGAGTCCCTCGCTGGCCCTTCCTAACGCTCTGAAAGGAGACATTACATTTACATTTTACATTTAAGTCATTTAGCAGACGCTCTTATCCAGAGCGACTTACAAATTGGTGAATTCACCTTCTGACATCAGTGGAACAGCCACTATACAATAGTGCATCTAGACGCGGGGGGAAATTTCCCTACTTGGGTATGCAACAAGACAGTGGCGCTCACACAGTCAGCATATCAGAGTGGGCTGTTTTGTGACCAAACACCTATTTGTTCTGAATAGAGCCGTTATGGTCACTCTGCTCCAGGGAGCACTGAGGTGCAGTGGGCTTTGTGGAAACTGGGGGCCCTAGGGTGCTCCAGAGGTAATGAAGGAAACAGACTCAACTCCCCTGCTGCCCTGACCAATTATCACCTGATCCCCCATCCAGGTGCTGTCCATCTCTCTTTATCTCTCTCCCTTCCACTTTTCTTCCCCCTTTGTCCTTCCATGCTCTTTGCTGCCTATCTGTCTCTCCTTCATTCTCTTTCCTGCATTCTGTTGCTCCTGCATTCTGTTTCTCCATCAATCTGTTTCTCCTGCATTCTCCTCCTGGCTCCTGCTAGTGCTGTCCTTACTGTGAATACATAAAGTACATGAGGTCGAAGGTCGAAGGTTTGTGATGTGATGTGATTGAAGCAATGTGATTGATTCTGTCTTAGTCCTCTGCTTCACTGCAAAGTACTCTTAAAGAAAGTGTAGGCACAGCTCTTAAGTGTAAGACAATAGCTAGTGTCTTGAAGTGTATAACAGCGTGTGCCACAGGGCCCAGCCATGATGATCACTTCTTTCATTACAAGCCTTATGGTAAGTCTTTAGAGAGGTAGGTGGACAGGCTAGAATATGGGAATCAGGATCCAAGCTCAAATCAAATACAATTTTATTTGTCACGTACACATGGTTAGCAGATGTTAATGCGAGTGTAGCAAAATTCTTGTGCTTCTAGTTCCGACAATGCAGTAATAATCAATGAGTAATCTAAACTAACAATTCCACAACTACTACCTTATACACACAAGTGTAAAGTGATAAAGAATATGTACATAAAGTTATATGAATGAGTGATGGTACATAACGGCATAGGCGAGATGCAGTAGATGGTATCGAGTACAGTATATACATATGAGATGAGTAATGTAGGGTATGTAAACATAAAAGTGGCATAGTTTAAAGTGGCTAGTGATACATGTATTACATAAAGATGGCAAAATGCAGTAGTTGATATAGAGTACAGTATATACAGTACATATACATATTAGATGAGTAATGTAGGGTATGTTAACATTATATTAAGTGGCATTGTTTAAAGTGGCTAGAGCTAATTTTTTTACATCAATTTCCATTATTAAAGTGAGCTGGAGTTGAGTCAGTATGTTGGCAGCAGCCACTCAATGTTAGTGGTGGCTGTTTAACAGTCTGATGGCCTTGAGATAGCAGCTGTTTTTCAGTCTCTCTGTCCCTGCTTTGATGCAGCTGTACTGACCTCGCCTTCTGGATGATAGCGGGGTGAACAGGCAGTGGCTCAGGTGGTTGTTGTCCTTGATGATCTTTATGGCCTTTCTGTGACATCGGGTGGTGTAGGTGTCCTGGAGGGCAGGTAGTTTGCCCCCGGTGATGCGTTGTGCAGACCTCACTACAATCTGGAGAGCCTTACGGTTGTGGCGGAGCAGTTGCCGTACCAGGCGGTGATACAGCCCGAGAGGATGCTCTCGATTGTGCATCTGTAGAAGTTTGTGAGTGCTTTTGGTGAGAAACCAAATTTCTTCAGCCTCCTGAGGTTGAAGAGGCGCTGCTGCACCTTCTTCACAACGCTGTTTGTCTGGGTGGACCAATTCAGTTTGTCTGTGATGTGTACGCCGATGAACTTAAAACTTACTAACCTCTCCACTACTGTTCCATTGATGTGGATGGGGGGTGCTCCCTCTGCTGTTTCCTGAAGTCCACAATCATCTCCTTTGTTTTGTTGACGTTGAGTGTGAGTTTATTTTCCTGACACCACACTCCGAGGGCCCTCACATCCACCCTGTAGAACGTCTCGTCGTTGTTGGTAATCAAGCCTACCACTGTAGTGTTGTCCGCAAACTTGATGATTGAGTTGGAGGCGTGCATGGCCACGCAATTGTGGGTGAACAGGGAGTACAGGGGAGGGCTCAGAACGCACCCTTGTGGGGCCCCAGTGTTGAGGATCAGCGGGGTGGAGATGTTGTTACCTACACTCACCACCTGGGGGCAGCCCGTCACGAAGTCCAGTACCCAGTTGCACAGGGCATGGTCGAGACCCAAGTTCTCGAGCTTGATGACGAGTTTGAAGGGTACTGTGGTGTTAAATGCTGAGCTGTAGTCGATGAACAGCATTCTCACATAGGTATTCCTGGTTCCTCCCCATGTTAGCACAACTAAAAGTATATAAGTCAGATGTCTCGAGCCCAGAGCCTGGTGCCTGGAGCTGGCTAGGAGAGAGAGTTGATTGGGCTGGCCCTGAACAGGAACTGGCTAGGAGAGAAAGAGATGACTGGGCTGTCCCTGAACAGGAGCTGGCTAGGGGAGAGAGAGATGACTGGGCTCTCTCTGAACCTGAGCTGACTAGGAGAGAGAGAGATGACCGTGCTGTCCCTGAACTGGAGCTGGATAGGAGAGAGAGATCACTGGGCTGGCCCTGAACAGGAGATGGCTTGGAGAGAGAGAGATGACTGGGCTGTCCCTGAACCACAACTGGCTAGTAGAGAGAGATGACTGGGCTGGCCCTGAACCGGAGCTGGCTAGGAGAGAGAGAGATGACTGGGCTCTCCCTGAACATGAGCTGGCTAGGAGAGAGAGATGACTGGGCTGGCATTGAACCGGAGATGGCTAGGAGAGAGAGACATGACTGGGCTTTCCCTGAACATGAGCTGGCTAGGAGAAAGAGATAACTGGCTGTCCCTGAACAGGAGCTGGCTAGGAGAGAGAGATGACTGGGATGGCCCTGAACAGGAGATGGCTAGGAGAGAGAAAGATGACTGGGCTGTCCCTGAACAGGAGCTGGCTAGGAGAGAGAGAGATGACTGGGATGGCCCTGAACAGGAGATGGCTAGGAGAGAGAAAGATGACTGGGCTGTCCCTGAACAGGAGCTGGCTAGGAGAGAGAGATAACTGGCTGTCCCTGAACAGGAGCTGGCTAGGAGAGAGAGATGACTGGGCTGTCCCTGAACAGGAGCTGGCTAGGAGAGAGAGAGATGACTGGGCTGGCTAGGAGAGAGAAAGATGACTGGGCTGGCCCTGACCAGCAGCTGGCTTGGAGAGATAGAGATGACTGTGCAGTCCCTGAACAGGAGCTGGCTAGGAGAGAGAGAGAGAGAAATGACTGGGCTGTCCCTGAACCGGAGCTGGCTAGGAGAGAGAGAAATTACTGGGCTGTCCCTGAACTGGAGCTGGCTAGGAGAGAGAGAGACATGACTGGGCTGTCCCTGAACCGGAGCTGGCTAGGAGAGAGAGAGATGACTGGGCTGTCCCTGAACAGGAACTGGCTAGGAGAGAGAGATTACTGGGCTGTCCCTGAACAGGAACTGGCTCGGAGAGAGAGAGAGATGACTGTGCTGTCCCTGAACAGGAGCTGGCTAGGAGAGAGAGAGAGATGACTGTGCTGTCCCTGAACAGGAGCTGGCTAGGAGAGAGAGGTCACTGGGCTGGCCATGAACAGGAGCTGGCTAGGAGAGAGAGATATGACTGGGCTCTCCCTGAACCTGAGCTGGCTAGGAGAGAGAGAGATGACTGGGCTGTCCCTGAACAGGACCTGGCTAGGAGAGTGAGATTACTGGGCTGTCCCTGAACAGGAACTGGCTAGGAGAGAGAGAGAGATGACTGTGCTGTCCCTGAACCTGAGCTGGCTAGGAGAGAGAGAGATGACCGGGCTGGCCCTAAACAGGAGATGGCTAGGAGAGAGAAAAATGACTGGGCTGTCCCTGAACCGGAGCTGGCTAGGAGAGAGAGAGAGGGGTGACTGGGCTGTCCCTGAACCGGAGCTGGCTAGGAGAGAGAGATGACTGGGCTGTCCCTGAACAGGACCTGGCTAGGAGAGTGAGATTACTGGGCTGTCCCTGAACAGGAACTGGCTAGGAGAGAGAGAGAGATGACTGTGCTGTCCCTGAACAGGAGCTGGATAGGAGAGAGAGAGATGAATGTGCTGTCCCTGAACCTGAGCTGGCTAGCAGAGAGAGATGACTGGGCTGTCCCTGAACTGGAGCTGGCTAGGAGAGAGAGATGACTGGGCTGTCCCTGAACCTGAGCTGGCTAGGAGAGAGAGATGACTGGGCTGTCCCTGAACAGGAGCTGGCAAGGAGAGAGAGGTCACTGGGCTGGCCATGAACTGGAGCTGGTTAGGAGAGAGAGGTGACTGGGCTGTCCCTGAACCTGAGCTGGCTAGGAGAGAGAGAGATGACTGGGCTGTCCCTGAGCTGGCTATGAGAGAGAGATGACTGGGCTCTCCCTGAACAGGAGCTGTCCTCCTTAGTGTTAGGACCATGGCTTGCATCTCTCTCCCCAGCTCTGTGTGTTTCTGTCTGTCTGCAGAGTATCAGGCCTGATATTTGCTATGGCACTTTAACTCTCTGGCACCTTTCTGAGAGATGAAGAAGTGTCTGGATGGGATGATGTGGCCTGTCACACACACACACACACACACACACACACACACACACACACACACACACACACACACACACACACACACACACACACACACACACACACACACACACACACACACACACACACACACACACACACACACACACACACACAGATTTGTTCACTGTCGTGTTAGAGCGATAGTTTCAAGTCATTGTGTCTACTAGAGTTGCTGTCTGTGTGTAGTAGAAGTGTGTTAGAGTCGGTGTCAGGTGAACAGTTATCTGCCTCTTTTGTCAGTTGATAATCTGGAAGATATGCATGGAGGGGTCAGAGTGAAGAGGTCAAGAGGGCATGAATCATGGATAGAAGATAAAAACTCATTTTAATGTGTGTGGTTGATACTTAGCCTCATGCATAGGGAGAGTCTGAGAGACACACACTGACCCTGCTGTTTCCTAAAAGCTCTCCTTCTCTCTCTTTTCCTCTTCCTCTACCTCTTCATCTCCATCTCTCTCTCCCTCTCCCTCTCTCTCTCTCCCTCTTTCTCTCCTTCTCTCTCTCCCTCTTTCTCTCACTCACTGTTCCTCTCCTTCTCTCTCCCTCTCTTCATCTATCTCTCTCTCTTCCTCTCCATCTCCCTCTCTCGCTCTCTCTCTCCCTCTTCCTTTCCTTCTCTCTCTTGCTCTTCCTCTCCATCTCTCTTTCTCCCTCTCTTTTTCTCCCTCCCTCTTCCTCTTTTTCTTTTTCCTCTCCCTCTTTCCCTCTTCCTCTTTCTATCCTCTCCATCTCTCTCTCCCTCTTCCTCTCCTTCTCTCTCTCTCTTCCGCTCATTCTCTCTCCCTCTTCCTCTCCTTCTCTCTCTCTCCCTCTTCCTCTCCTTCTCTCTCTCTCTTCTGCTCATTTTCTCTCCCTCTTCCTCTCCTTCTCTCTCTCTCTTCTGCTCATTCTCTCTCTCTCTTCCTCTCCTTTGCTCTCTCTCGCTCTTCCGCTCATTCTCTCTCCCTCTTCCTCTCCTTCTCTCTCTCTCTCTTCCGCTCATTCTCTCTCCCTCTTCCTCTCCTTCTCTCTCTCTCTCTCTTCTGCTCATTCTCTCTCCCTCTTCCTCTTCCTCTCCCTCTCTCTCTTCCTCTCTCCTCTCTCTCCCTCTTCCTCTCCTCTCCCTCTTCCTCTCTACTCTCTCTCCATCTTCCTCTCCTTCTCCCTCTCTCTCTATTCCTCTCCTTCTCCCTCTCTCCCTCTTTCTCTCTCCTTCGTCCTCTCTACCCTTTCTCCCTCCTTATTTCTCTCCTTCCCTGTTCCTCTTTTCTCTCTTCAAGTAGAATATGTTTTTTTGAAGCAGCTATAGCAGAGTAATCCCCTGGGATACTTGACCTTTAGAGAGAGAGGGAGAGAGAACCATGAGGCTAAATGGTCCATTTCTCCCTGGGGGGGCTGCATTTGTGGTGTCCAGTGTGAGCTTTGTAAAGGGCTTTCACTTTGATTAGGGACGTTTGGGAGGAGAATTCACTTAAAGGCTGAGAGAGGGAGAACGCTACTTGCTCTGTCCATGCTGTTCAGATCACAAGAGGTTTCCCTGTAATGCCACTTCATTCTGTGCGATGTGGTGAAGGTAAATGTGTGACCAGTCAAAAAGTGTGTAATGCATCTGGACCTACCATCACCCTGGGGGGATAATGGTTGTGATTGCTGTTGATTCCCGTCTCTCCCCAAAGTAGCTAATGTAGAGAGAGGACATGGGAGAGAGAGAGGAGAAAAGGAAGAGGTTAGGACAGAAAGTCCCTGGTTTCTCTCTCTCTTCCCCTCTGGCCTGAAGACAGTGAAGGGGAAACCCCGCTGATAAGTCCTTGTGTCAAAGCAGACCCAAGTAGCTCAGCTTTAACTACTTGTCTCTTCCTTTTCGCTGTTTCATTTTTCCTCCTTCTCTCACTCAATCCCTCCCTGGCTTTAAAACAGAGGAGGCAAGGCAGCGGCTTGACATTGCTTCTGGGAAGTGCTCCAAACCGAGTGTTAAAATAATTTCAGGTTAGATAAAGCTTCGTGTGAGCCTGGAGCGAGCCCGGGGACATCACAGGGTTCATCTTCATTTAGAATAAAGCGGCCACACAGAGAGGGGGCCTGCAGGCAACCATAGCCATGGCACACACACACACAAACAGAGGGAGGACCTGTGTTTGTGTGTGTGCGCTTGTTGGCCTCTCTGACTGTACAGAGGGGAGACAGTTATGGGTGTAGCTAGCATACTCTATAGTCTACCCCACGTAGCCCTCACTAAGAATCTTGAGAGACACAAGCACAGTGAAGACACATTTTACACCAGGCATACATATCCACATACTGTAATGAATACTCAGAGAGAAAAAGGTGTAGATTCACGCGCAGAGCGCAGCAGGTGTTTATTTTTTACGCCTTCATAGAAGGCAGGAATTGTGGTCACTGGCAGACAATGGTCATACACAGGTGGGAAAACAGGCAGGTGAATCAAAACTAGGACTGAAGACTATAACTGGTTCTCACAAACGAGCTAGGAAAAGGCTTAGTTGAGTCAAAACTAACAATACCTCACATAGGCTCAAACAGAATGAAATGAACTAAATAAGGAGCTGATGAGATCAGGTGAGTAACTAACACAGGTGAAAACAATGAAAGACATTGCTACGTACAAGAATGCAATGAAACAGAACACAAGGTTGACTAAGAAAATAAATACAGAACCTTAAACATACGCACATCTGTTTTGACTGACACACAATCAGTAGGATATTACTCCTCTGAAATGACAGATTTGTACCTTGTCAGCTCGGGGATTTGAACTAACGCTCTAACCACTAGGCTATCCTGCCGCCACAACAATATCAAAAATAAATTTGGGATTGTTCTTATTTTCCTCAATTAAGTTGGAAAAATAGGATTATCAAGCAGCAGTGAGGTCTCTTTGATATTGCATGGTACTGTCTTTCCAAGCTAGTCAGAAGACTTCCAGTTTGGTGTAGTGCCATATGCGTTCCATATGCGTTCCAGCTTGCTTCAGAGAGAGCTGGGATATTTTCTGTATACCAGGGAGCTAATTTCTCATGACAAATGTTTTTGTTTTGTTTTTAGGGGTAGACAGTTATTTATAGTGTTTTATCTGATATCAATTTGTTTTATGAATTATTAAGTTAATTAAACTCAATTCCATTGCCAGACTTGTTACTAGCTAGTAACATAAGCTTTTAGCTACATTGTTAGGAGCTAGTAACATGAGCATATAGCTCCGTTGTTAGGAGCTTGTAACACAAGCATTTAGCTGCATTATTAGGAGCTGGTAACATTTAGCTGCTTTGTTCGGAGCTAGTAACACAAGCATTTATGTGCATTGTTAGGAGTTAGTAACATAAGCATTTATCTGCATTGTTAGGAGCTAGTAACATAAGCATTTGGCTGCATTGGTAGGAGCTAGTAGCAAAAATGTAGCTGCATTGTTAGGAGCCAGTAAAACAAGCAGTAAACCGCATTGATAGGATCTAGTAACAAAAGCGTTTAGCTATATTGTTAGGAGCTAGTAACATAAGAATGTAGCTGCATTGTTAGGATCTCGTAACACAAGCGTTTAGCTATATTGTTAGGAGCTAGTAACATAAGAATGTAGCTGCATTGTTAGGATCTCGTAACACAAGCGTTTAGCTATATTGTTAGGCGCTAGTAACATAAGAATGTAGCTGCATTGTTAGGATCTCGTAACACAAGCGTTTAGCTATATTGTTAGGAGCTAGTAACATAAGAATGTAGCTGCATTGTTAGGATCTCGTAACACAAGCGTTTAGCTATATTGTTAGGAGCTAGTAACATAAGAATGTAGCTGCATTGTTAGGATCTCGTAACACAAGCGTTTAGCTATATTGTTAGGCGTTAGTAACATAAGAATGTCGCTGCATTGTTAGCAGCTAGCAACATAAGCATTTAGCTATATTGTTAGGAGCTAGTAACATAAGAATGTAGCTGCATTGTTAGCAGCTAGCAACATAAGCATTTAGTTGCATAGTTAGGAGCTAGCAACATAAGTGTTCTAGGAAGAGGTCCTCTGTCCAGTGTCTGTGTTCTTTTGTCCATCTTAATCTTTTATTTTAGAGGAGATGTTATCTGAAGAATAAGATCGGGAAGAATACAACCCAGAAAACGATGCATCATCTTCAGATGAAGAAGAAATCCCCCAAGCTGAAAGAGACATTTTTGTCAAAGAACAGCAAAATAACATGGTCCTTGTCACCATATGACAACCAGGGCAGGATGGCAGCACAAAATGTCGTAATGATGACCCCAGGGCCCACAAGACATGCAGTTGCACAAGCCCAGGACATTGCCTCAGCATTCTACATGTTCATCACACCAGCCATAAAAATCATCCTGGAGATGACACATTTGGAGGGTTTCCCTAAATATGGAGACTATTGGAAAAGGATGGATGAGATTGACCTGGGTGCCTACATAGGGCTGCTAATCTTAGCGGGTGTGTACAGGTCACGAGGCGTGGCTACATGTAGTCTCTGGGATGCAGAGATTGGAGGGGCGATTTTCAATCCCACAATGCCACTGAAAGTCTTTCACACTTTCTCAAGAATGCTTAGGTTTGAAAACCGTGAGTCAAGACCTTCAAAACGTGTGAGAGACAAACTGGCAGCAATAAGAGAGGTCTGGGAGAAGTGAGTGTAGCGTCTGCCATACGTTTACAACCCTGGGCCCGAGGTAACAGTGGATGAGCAACTGGTTCCATTCAGTGGTAAATGTTTATTTTCATATCTGCAATGTAAATAATTTGCACTGTTAATTGTATTATCTATTGCTGTAATATCATTGATTAATGTGATTGTTTTCTGTGACACTGATACTAATTACTGATAGTAATCGCATTTGACAAAAGGCTGCTGTCCTTTCCGGCAGTATATGCCCAGTAAGCCAGCAAAGTATGGCATCAAGATATGTGTGGCATGTGATGCACAATCCAGCTACGCTTGGATCATCTTCCCTGTCCCTGCTGAAGAAAAGCAGGCCCAAACCATGATGCTGCCACCACCATGTTTGACCGTGGGGATGGTGTGTTGTGGTTGATTAGCTGTGTTGCTTTTACGCCAAACATAACGTTTTGCATTGTTGCCAAAAAGTTCGATTTTGGTTTCATCTAACCAGAGCACATTCTTCCACATGTTTGGTGTGTCTCCCAGGTGGCTGGTGGCAAACTTTAAACTACACTTTTTATGGATATCTTTAAGAAATGGCTTTCTTCTTGCCACTCTTCCATAAAGGCCATATTTGTGCAATATACGACTGATTGTTGTCCTATGGACAGAGTCTCCCACCTCAGCTGTAGATCTGCAGTTCATCCAGAGTGATCATGGGCCTCTTGGCTGCATCTCTGATCAGTCTTCTCCTTGTATGAGCTGAAAGTTTGGAGGGACGGCCAGGTCTTGGTAGATTTGCAGTGGTCTGATACTCCTTCCATTTCAATATTATCGCTTGCACAGTGCTCCTTGGGATGTTTAAAGCTTGGAAAATCTTTTTGTATCCAAGTCCTTGCTTTAAACTTCTTCACAACAGTATCTCGGACCTGCCTGGTGTGTTCCTTGTTCTTCATGATGCTCTCTGCGCTTTTAACGGACCTCTGAGACTATCACAGTGCAGGTGCATTTATACGGAGACTTGATTACACACAGGTGGATTGTATTCATCATCATTAGTCATTTAGGTCAACATTGGATCATTCAGAAATCCTCACTGAACGTCTGGAGAGAGTTTGCTGCACTGAAAGTAAAGGGGCTGAAAAATTTTGCACGCCCAATTTTTCAGTTTTTGAATTCTTAAAAAAGTTTGAAATATCCAATAAATGTCGTTCCACTTCATGATTGTGTCCCACTTGTTGTTGATTCTTCACAAAAAAATACAGTTTTATATCTTTATGTTTGAAGCCTGAAATGTGGCAAAAGGTCGCAAAGTTCAAGGGGGCCGAATACTTTCGCAAGGCACTGTGTATCGAAAATGTCCATTTATAAAGTGAGTTTGATACATAAAAAGCAGCTTAGAAAAACGCAATGTCACTACAAAATATGTCAAAAGTTGCCTCGAAACTTTGCCAAAATATTTCAAACTACTTTTGTAACACAACGTTAGGTATTTTTAAACGTTAATCATCGTTCAAATTGTAGACGGGGCAATCTCTATTCAATCCATGAACGAAAAGAAAAAAGCTCTGCCCTTCAAATCTTGTGCTACTCACAAATGTGTCCCCTGTTCCGAGTTGGCCTACTTCCTGATAAGACAAAGAAATAACCTCAGCCATATTCCAAACACTGGCGACATCGTGTGGAAGCGGTAGGAACTGAAAGTAGGTTCCTATTAGATTTCCAATGGCAAAGACAATATAGGGAAGAGAGATGGGAAAAAAAGAAAAAATTCTGAACTGTTAGTCCTCTGGGTTTTGTCTGCTACATAAGTTCTGTTATACTCACAGATTCAAACAGTTTTAGAAACTTCAGAGTGTTTTCTATCCAAATCTATGAATAATATGCATATCTTATATTCTTGGCATGAGTAGCAGGAAGTTGAAATTGGGCACGCTATTTATCCAAGAGTGAAAATTCTGCCCCCTAGCTTTAAGAGGAAACCAGAAATTACATGATAAATATTCCCTTACCTTTGATGATCTTCATCAGACTGCCCAGGTCCACAATAAATGTTTGTTTTGTTTGATAATGTCCATTATTTATGTCCAAATACCTCCTTTTGTTAGCACTTTTGGTATACATATCCAAAATCTCATTCTGGTCGAGCGTTACTTCGGACAAAAACTTCAAAAAGTTATATTACAGGTCGAAGAACCATTTGAAACTAAGTACAGAATCAATAATTAGGATGTTTTTTATCATAAATCTTAAATAAAATTCCAACCGGAGAATTCCTTTGTGTCTTGAGGAGCAACGGAACGCAAGTGGATATCATGTGGAATGCGCATGACCAGGAAATGGCTGACTGCCAGACACATGGCTCATTCTGCTCTTATTCAGTCCCACAACAAAGTAGAAGCCTCATTCAAATTTCTATAGACGGTTGACATCTAGTGGAAGCCCTAGGAAGGGCAGCTTCATTCATACTGTATCTCAATGGGATTTCAATAGGAACTGTGTTGAAAATCTACCAACCTCAGATTTCTCACTTCCTGTTTGGATTTCTTCTCAGGTGTTTGCCTGCCACATGAGTTATGTTATACTCACATCATTCAAACAGTTTTAGAAACTTCAGAGTGTTCTCTAGCCAAAACATATATAATAATATGCATATATTAGCAACTAAGACTGAGGTGCAGGCCATTTTCTCTGAGCACCTTATTCATCCAAGCTACTCAATACTGCCCCCAGCCATAAAGAACAAATTATTATTGACAATGACGGCCTACCAAAAGGCAAACCCGCTCTTGCGGGGACAGATCTGGGATTAAAATTAATTAATAAAATAAACTATAGGAAAAAACACAAATCATCACGAGACACCACAACATTACATACAAAGAGACTGAAGACAACAACATAGCATGGCAGCAACATATGAAAACACAGCATAGTAGTAATACGACATGAACTTCATCATGCTGAAAGGGATGTTCAATGTGTATTTATTTTTTTACCCATCTATCAACAGATGACCTTCTTTGCTTGGCATTCGAAATCCTCACTGGTCTTTGTGGTTAAATCTGTGTATGAATTCACTGCTAAATTGAGGGACCTTATAGATAATTGTATGTGTGGCATTCATAGATGAGTTAATCATTAAAAAGTCCTGTTAAACACTATTATTGCACACAGAGTGAATCTATGCAACTTATTATGACTTGTTAACCATTTGTTTACTCCTGAACTTACTTGCCCTAAACAAAGGGGTTGAATACTAATTAACACATTTTTTTAATAATTTGTAACAATCTCAAAAAACATAATTCCACTTTTACATTGTGGGGTATTGTTTGTAGGCCAGTGACAAAATAAATCTGAATTTGATCCATTTTAAATTCAGGCTATAACACAACAAAATGTGTAACACGTAAAGTGGTGTGAGTACTTTCTGAAGGCACTGTATCTGTCCACTGTTGTGACTGAGGCAAGGGACAGACAGACTAACAGACAGATGCAGGATAAGCCATCTTGGATTGTGTTTTCATTATCATACTGAGTAGCAGTCAAGAGATGTGTACACTGTTTCTCTTTCTCTCCCTTATCTATATATCTTTCTCTCCTTCTCTCATTTTCACTCCCTCTCTTCCTCTCCACCAGCCTCACTCTCTCCTCCTCTCCTCCTTAATTGTTTATATACATTAACATTCCCCAAATTGCCAGCATTTGGTTCAGGTGACAGGCCTGTAATTTGAAAGCTCAGACTTCCTTTGCCAGAGGAGTAAGCAATTTAAGCACTGTGCTGAGCCCTAATGTTGGGTTGTCAAAAGGAGCCCGGCCATTCCCCCTATGCTAATCAATCAATGACGCCCTGCAACCTTTTCATCTGTTCAGCTCAGCCGCCAGACCCCAGCTCTGATATATCTATTAACTTACTGTCGGGGGCCGGGCGAAGGGCGCTGCTAGATGAGATTCCTCCAGCCCTGGCATTTGAGGCAGATAAGTAAGCTATCAGGGTGGCGGATAAATAGCAGAGTAAAGATGTGGTCCTGCCCCTGAGAGTGAGGCGACAATGCAGCCGTGGTGAGCCAGATAGCCTTCCTCATTATCCTGCCACACGCCCCTAATCCAAAAAGTTGTTTACCGAGAGAGGAGGCTGGTGTTATCTGCCACCGCCACCGTGTTTTCTGTGTGTGTATTGGGGGTAGGTTTAAAAACGCCCTAATATGCGCAGTTGGCCGAGACTGATTTATTTTTTGAGACACTGTCAGAGAGGCCTTCCCTTTTGCAGGGGGTTCTATGTATGCCTATGTGTTTACCTGTGTGTTAACTTGGAAGTTTTAAAATGACATTATTCCAATATAAAATAGAGGATGAATGTTTTGTCGGTCTCTCTATGCTCCCATATTGTCTTCGGTCATTCCAGATAAAGAGATCCTGTCTCTGCCAGACAGAATGATCCTAGACAGTCATTGATTATGGCTGTGTGCTATAACAGCTTGCTGGTTTTGTATAATTTTCATCACGTTTCAGGTAAGACCCAAATGCAGACTGTGTTGAAGTAACAAATTTTATTACAGCAACAGGGGCAGGCAAATGAGAGTTCAAGGCAGGCAGGGGCAACAATCCAATCCTATCGACAATCCATAGTAGTGGCAAAGGCACAGGAAGGCAGGCAGACTCAGGGTGAGGTCAGGCAGAGGTCGGTATACCAGAGGATGGGCAAAGGCACAGGATGGCAGGCAGGCCCAGGGACAGGACAGGCAAAGGTCAAAACCAGGAGAGCAGGAAAAGAGAGACTGGGGAAAAGCAGGACAAAACGCTGGTTGACTTGACAAACAAGACGATCTGGCAACAGACAAACAGAGAACACAGGTATAAATAGACTGGGGATAATGGGGAAGATGGGTGACACCTGGAGGGGGGTGGAGACAAGCACAAGGACAGGTGAAACAGATCAGGGCGTGACAATTGTTGCTTATTACATATTGTAAAAGGTATTACGAGTTGTATGTTGATTAGTACTATTTCTCCTTTACCCCCCCCACACACACACACACTCTCCACCCTTGTGAAGTCTTTAGAACCCCCCCCTCTCCACTGCAGTAATCCTGAGAAGCAGTAAACTAGAGGTGTGAGGGGACTGATTGCCAGTTGATCATGCTGAAATACGCTCTTATCCATTATTGGATCTGAAATAGAGGAGGCTTAAGAATTATCTGAGTCCTCAGTTAATGTGGAGATCATCTGGAGAAAGCTCCGCAAGGTATGGTTGGGCTGGCCAGATTGCTAACTGGCTGCTATGGTTACCAACAGTCAGCTGGGAGGTGGGAAGGGGGATGTTGTAAGGTGGGGCAAGGCTATGTGTCACTCTTCCCATCTCGTTGACATCTTCTCCTCTATTGTCTACCTCCTCCCCTCCTCCTCATAACCTCTCCCTCCTCCTCTCCTCTCCCTCTTACTTTCCTCTTCCTTAACACTCCTCTCCCCCATCCTCTCATCCTCCTTACACCCTCCTCTCCCTCCTCCACTACTCCTCTTTACACCCTCCTCCCCCTCCTTATACCCTCCCCTTCCTCCTCCTCTCCGTAACCGTCCTCTCTCTTCTCCTCTCCTCCTCCTTAACCCTCCTCTCCTTAACCCTCCTCCCTCCTCCTTACTCTCTCATCTCCATGCTCCTCTCCTCCTCCTTACCCCCTCTCTCTCATCCTCCCCTCCTCCTTACACCCTCCTCTCCCTCCTCTATCCACCCTCTCCTCCTCTTCTCCCTCCTGCTGTCCTCCTCCTTATCAAAACATACAGGCCTACGGGCTAGGTTACATGAGGTATTTGACTTAATTTGAAAAAGTTGCAAAAAAACCCTGTCAACATTGAAGAGGCGACTCCGGCATGCTGGCCTTCTATGCAGATTTCCTCTGACCAGTGTGTGTTTTCTTTTGCCCATCTTAATCTTTTCTTTTAATTGGCCAGTCTGAGATTTGGCTTTTACTTTGCAACTCTGCCTACAAGGTCAGCAACCTCTTCACTGTTGACGTTGAGACTGGTGTTTTGTGGGTACTATTTAATGAAGCTGCCAGTTGAGGACTTGTGGGGCATCTGTTTCTCAAACTAGACACTCTATTGTACGTGTCCTCTTGCTCAGCTGTGCACTTGGGCCCCCCACTCATCTTTCTATTCTGGTTAGAGCCCGTTAGTGCTCTTTTGTGAAGGGAGTAGTACACAGAGTTGTATCAGATCTTCAGTTTCTTGGCAATTTCTCACATGGGATAGCATCATTTCTCAGAACAAGAATAGACTGATGAGTTTCAGAAGAAAATTCTTTATTTCTGGCCATTTTGAGCCTGTAATCGAACCCACAAATGCTGATGCTCCACATACACAACTAGTCTCAAGAAGGCCAGTTTTATTGCTTCTTTAATCTGCACAACAGTTTTCAGCTGTGCAAACATAATTCAAAAGGTTAATCTTATGATCAATTAGCCTTTTAAAGTTATAAACTTGGATTACCTAACACAACATGCCATTGGAAAACAGGAGTGATGGTTGCTGATAATGGGCCTCTGTAGGCCTATGTAGATATTCCATAAAACAATCTGCCATTTCCAGCTACATTAGTTATTTACAACATTAACAATGTCAATTTGATGTTATTTTAATGTACATAAAAATTGCTTTTCTTTAAAAAAAAAAAAAAAAAATTCTAAGTGACCCCAAACTTTTGAGCAGTAGTGTATTCTAAATAATATATGTGTGAAATTTCTTTTGATTTAGAATGGACCATTGTAATGCACCTGTCTCTCTCGAAACAGGGACAGAGGGAAAAAAATACATGTCATCTATGCACTTAAATAGCAAATGGAGGACGCTTTTCCCGTGGTTCATGTTCATGCTAGCCAGGTAAGCTATACTCATTTTGTAAAGAGAAGCCACGTGATTAATATTAGGAAAGTTGATAAATAAATATAGTAGGCCTAGCCTATAAAAGCTGATGGGATCCTCCTATTTTGAATCACTCTGTTTTATCACTAAATTGCATAGAATATAGAAATGTTTTGCAGCATTTGCTCATGGGCTCTCAGGAAATGTTTGATTCGATTACATTTGCATTGATGTCAGAGGGACAATAGAGTGCTGAGTACCAGGTGGTTAGCAAGTTTGGTAGGCTACTAATGACCATCAGCAGCATCAGAGCTTGGAGAAGCCTAATTACCTTGTCAAGTGGAATTTGACTGCAATCATGACTCGTGACCGCTGGTATGGCATTAATATGGTCACCTCAACAGCCCTAGGCATTAGTAAAGGCTTTGATTTCTGGTCAGACAGATGTAAATAGAAACATCTACCAGGAAAAGTATTGAAACGTATTAGTAATACATAAATGTGTCATCTGGTGGTCAAAGCAAGAGTCTGGATAACATTTCCCTCCCTCTCTTGCACTCTCTCTCTCTCTCTATCCCCCTCTTTCTCTCTATCTTTCTCTCTTTTCTTCTTCTCTCTCTCTCTTTCCCTCTCTATTCTCTCTCCCGCTCTTCTTTCTTGCTCTGTCTCCCTCTCCATCTCACTTTCTCTCTCCCTCTCTCTTCTCTCCCTTTCCAGTTGATGTCACCTCTCGCAGGTCTTACTGACACCTAACCATTTTTGGTCTGGTCCGGACTGGCTTTGATTTCAACGTCCACAGAGGTTGATTTTTGGTCTGGTCCAGGCTTTATTTGGCCCAAACGTAGACATCCATGATTGGTGACCGGACCAAAATCTGAACCAATCATAGGTTCAGATTTTGTACGGACCTTGTTTGGGAGCTGGGCTCATTAGAATAATAGCCAGTGTGTATAATAATACCCATATATACCAAGGAGGATATTGCATATGTCTACCTTTGTGTACCTCTTCAGGATAAACATGAAGAGAATGACATTTATTTCAAGAATTTTGCCTTTCTGTGTAGTACAGATTAGGGACTGTAATGTTGTTATCTAAATCCACTTCACCTACTGTCGTTATATAGAATAAAGTCAAGTTTCTCATTTCGTAGCTGACACCCAATTCTTTCTGCAGAACTTCTTTGAATCTTAATTTGCAGAAGATATTTCAGTTTTTGGAAAATGTTGCATAGAAAACTGACTATTTTGCATATCAAATATTGCATTTGCACAGTTAAAATTTGTTTTTGTGAAATGTTTAGTGTAAATTGTTAAAAGTAGGTGTTGTGCATAGAGTTGTATGATTTGTTAAAAGTAGAAATCAATGGGTTTTTTTCCCCATACATTTTAAAGTGTAATTCCGTTAACTTCTTGGATATAGGAGGCTATTTTAATTTTTGGATGAAAAACGTTCCCGTTTTAAACAAGATATTTTGTCACGAAAAGATGCTCGACTATGCATTTAATTGACAGCTTTGGAAAGAAAACACTCTGACGTTTCCAAAACTGCAAAGATATTGTCTGTGAGTGCTACAGAACTGATGTTACAGAAAAAACCCTGATAAAAATCCAATCAGGAAGTGACGCATTTTTTCAAACCGCCTCTTGCCAATGACTCCTTATATGGCTGTGAATGGGCCACGAATGAGCTTAGGCTTTCTGTCGCTTCCCCAAGGTGTCGACAGCATTGTGATGTATTTGTAGGCATATCATTGGAAGATTGACCATAAGAGACTACATCTACCAGGTGGTCGCTTGGTGTCCTCTGTCGCAATTGTTTCGTAATCTCCAGCTGCAGTATTTTTCCGTTTGCTTCTGATGAGAAGCCAACTGCCACCACTGATAGATTATTGAATAGATACGTGAAAAACACCTTGAGGATTGATTCTAAACAACGTTTGTCATGTTTCTGTCGATATTATGGAGCAAATTTGGAAAAAAGTTCGGAGTTGTAAGTGACTGCATTTTCCGGTCTTTTTCTTAGTGATGAAGATGAACAAAACGGAGCTATTTCGTCTACACAAATAATATTTTGGGAAAAAAATGAACATTTGCAATCTAACTAAGAGTCTCATCATTGAAAACATCCGAAGTTCTTCAAATGTAAATTATTTTATTTGAATGCTTTTCTTGTTTTTGTGAAAAAGTTGCCTGCTGAATGCTAGGCTTAATGCTATGCTAGGCTATCAATACTCTTACACAAATGCTTGTGTAGCTTTGGTTAAAGCATATTTTGAAAATCTGAGATGACAGTGTTGTTAACAAAAGGCTAAGCTTGTGTTTGAATATATTTATTTCATTTCATTTGCGATTTTCATGAATAGGAAACGTTGCGTTATGGTAATGAGCTTGAGGCTATGATTACGCTCCCGGATACGGGATTGCTCGTCGCTAGAGGTTAATGTGGAGTTGCCCAAATCTTCTGAGATGAGGCAGCTGGCTAGACCTTAGACTGGATAGGTGAGCTGTGTAAGCAATTAACTTCACTAGGGTAGGGGGCAGCATTTGGAATTTTGGATGAAAAGCGTGCCCAGAGTAAACTGCCTGCTACTCAGGCCCAGAGGCTAGGATATGCATATTATTAGTAGATTGGGATAGAAAACACTCTGAAGTTTCTACAACTGTTTGGATGATGTCTGTGAGTATAACATAGCTCATATGGTAGGTGAGAACCTGGAAGTGGGAAATCTGAGATTTGTAGTGTTTCAAGTGATTGCCTATCCAATATACTGTGTCTATGGGGTAAGATTGCACTTCCTAAGGCTTCCACATGTCAATAGTGTTTAGAACTTTGTTTCAGGCTTCTAATGTGAATGGGGAGTGAATAAGAGCTGTTTGAATCAGGGTTCTGGCTGAAAGCCGTTCCTTTTAATTTCTAAAGACAAAGGAATTGTCCGGTTGGAATATTATTAAAGATTTATGATTAAAAACATCCTAAAGATTGATTTTATACATCGTTTGACATGTTTCTACAAAATGTGATCAAACTTTTTTCATTTTTCATCTAGACTTTGTGCTCATGCCTTGTGCATTTTGATTACTGGACTAAACATGTGAACAAAAAGGTGGTATTTGGATATAAAAGATGGACTTTATCGAACAAAACAAACATTTGTTGTCTAACATGGAGACCTGGGAGTGCCATCAGATGAAGATCATCAAAGGTAAGTGATTAATTTCAACTATATTTCTGACTATTGTGACACCTCTCCTAGGTAGGAAAATGGCTGTATGGTTTTCTGTGACTAGGTGCTTACCTAACATAAACGCAAAGTGTGCTTTTGCCGTACAGCCTTTCTGAAATCTGACACAGCGGTTGCATTAAGGAGAAATGTATCTTTAAATGTATATTAATCACTTGTATGTTAGATCAATGTTTATGATGAGTATTCCTGTAATTTGATATGGCTCTCTGTACTTTCACCGGATGTTTATTTGAGACAATGCATTTCTGAACATAACGCGCCAATGTAAACTGAGATTTTTGTATATAAATATTAACTTTATTGAACAAAACATACATGTATTGTGTAACATGAAGTCCTATGAGTGCCATCTGATGAAGATCATCAAAGGTTAGTGATTAATTTAATCGCTATTTAATGTATGTAATTTAATGTATGTAAATAAATGTTTAACCTTTAGCGACTACCCAACCTGCATGCGGGAGCGTACTAATCGACTGACACTAATTAGCAGAATGCAACAGATATAAATATTCCTAGAAAATATTCCTGTTCATGAAAATCACAAATTAAATATATTGAGACACAGCTTAGCCTTTTGTTAATCACCCTGTCATCTCAGATTTTCAAAATATGCTTTACAGCCAAAGCTAGACAAGCAATTTGTGTAAGTTTATCGATATACTATTGTAAAGTGGCTGTTCCACTGGATGTCAGAAGGTGAATTCACCAATTTGTAAGTCGCTCTGGATAAGAGCGTCTGCTAAATGACTTAAATGTAAATGTAATGTAATGATAGCCTAGCATAGCATTTTGTCCAGCTAGCAGCAGGTAACTTGGTCACGGAAATCAGAAAAGCAATCAAATTAAATCGTTTACCTTTGATGAGCTTCGGATGTTTTCACTCAGGAGACTCCCAGTTAGATAGCAAATGTTCCTTTTTTCCAAAAATATTATTTTTGTAGGTGAAATAGCTCCGTTTGTTCTTCACGTTTGGCTGAGATATCGCCCGGAAATTGCAGTCACGAAAACGGCAAAAAATATTCCAAATTAGCTCCATAATATCGACAGAAACATGGCAAACGTTGTTTATAATCAATCCTCAAGGTGTTTTTCAAATATCTATTCGATAATATCCCCGAGCTGACAAGGTACACATCTGTCGTTCTGCCCCTGAACATGCAGTTAACCCACGGTTCCTAGGCCGTCATTGAAAATAAGAATTTGTTCTTAACTGGCTTGCCTAGTTAAATAAAGGTAAAATTAAAATAAAAAAATAAAATATATATCCGTCGGGGCAGTTCGTTTTTCAGTAGGACCGATTGGAATAATGGCTACCTCTGTATTTTACGCGAGAGTCACTCTGGGAGCCATCAGGTGACCACTTGCGCAATGTAGCCGCTTACGGGTATTCTTCAACATAAATGCGTAAAACTTCGTCACAATGCTGTAGACACCTTCGGGAATATGGAGAAAGAGTAATCTGGTTGATAGCCCATTCACTGCTCAATAGGGAAACTTTAGAGTGTTTTCTATCCTAAGCTGTCAATTATATGCATATTCTAGCATCTTGTCCTGACAAAATATCCCGTTTACTACGGGAACGTTATTTTTCCAAAAATGAAAATACTACCCCCTAGTCACAAAAGGTTAATATCTATAATGTTTATGATTATTTATATTCATGGTTGTACAGTCACCTCAAATAAAACTGTGAATGACCTCGGCGTTACTCTGGACCCTGATCTCTCTTTTGATGAACATATCAAGACTGTTACAAGGACAGCTTTTTTCCATCTAAGAAACATTGCAAAAATCTGAAAGTTTCCAAAAATTATGCAGAAAAATGTATCCATGCTTTTGTCAGTTCTAGGTTAAACTACTGCAGTGCTCTACTTTCCGGCTACCCGGATAAAACGCTAAATAAACCTCAGTTAGTGCTAAACACGGCTGCTCGAATCTTGACAAGAACCAAAAAATTTGATCAAATTAATCCAGTGCTAGCCTTTCGACACTGGCTTCCTCTTAAACGTCTTATGGCTGCAGGGGCAGTATTCAGTAGCTTGGATGAAAGGTGCCCAGAGGTGCCCAGAGTAAATGGCCTGCTCCTCATTCCCAGTTGCTAATACATGCATATTATATTGATGTGGACTCCAAGTAATTTGAAGCTCTCAACCTGCTCCACTAGAGCCCCGTCGATGAGAATGGGGGCATGCTCAGTGCTCCTTTTGCTGTAGTCCACAATAATCTCCTTAGTCTTGGTTACGTTGAGGGATAGGTTGTTATTCTGGCACCACCTAGCCAGGTCTCTGACATCCTCCCTATAGGCTGTCTCGTTGTTGTCGGGGATCAGGCCTACGACCGTTGTGTCGTCTGCAAACTTAATGATGGTGTTGGAGTCGTGCCTGGCCATGCAGTCGTGGGTGAACAGGGAGTACATGAGGGGACTGAGCACGCACCCCTGGGGAACTCCAGTGTTGAGGATCAGCGTGGCAGATGAGTTGCTACCTACCCTCACCACCTGGGGGTGTTAGAGGATGAGTGTGTGAGTGTGAGTGTGTGTATGTGTATGTGTATGTGTATGTCTGTCTTTACCTCTGTGTTAATGATTGGTTTATCTGTCTTCTTTGATGTCCTAGTATTCTCTGGGTGGGTTGCGTAACACCTATATCAGGCGTGATAATGAGTCCTCTCTATACAGTAAATGTTGGGTCTACATTGTATTCTGACCACAGGGCGGGCAGTGGATGAGCTGATCTTCCTGAACCTCCCTGTGCCACATGAGAGACTAACTCGTAATGGCTGAAATTCATTTCTGTTCTGCAGTGGGACATGCTGCTGATTGTGTTCTCCATATGCCCAGGTCCCATAACACCTCTCACAATGTTAGTAATTTAATGTTACGAATAAAGAGAGAGAGGTGTTGTGGAGGTTGATTTGCAGGTGAAACGTGGCAGATGAAGAGTTTAGCGTGAATACAGGCCAGTGCAGAGCAGACTCAACAACCCCCACAGCTCCTTTTCTCATCTTGTAATTGAAGGTGAGAAAGGATTGAATTATCAACAGGAAGAGAGTAATCTGGTTTCACCCCATGATCCGCTCATTTCCCAGAGTGCTTCTCGACCTGGGACAAACACACGCGTGCAAACTCACACACGCACACACAGGCATAGACACACACACACACACACACACACACACACACACACACACACACACACACACACACACACACACACACACACACACACACACACACACACACGCACTCTCTCCCCTCTACAATCTCCCACGGCTGTTAGTGTTATTGGAGTGAAGGATTAGCCATCAGATTCCACATATGCTTTATTAATGCCTCAATCAAAGCTTTTCTACTTAGCTCACACACACACACACACACACACACACACACACACACTGGCGATAACAGAGATGGCCGCCTCGCTTCGCGTTCTTAGGAAACTATGCAGTATTTTGCTTTTTCATGTATTATTTCTTACATTGTTAGCCCAGGAAATCTTAAGTCTTATTACCTACATCCGGGAGGAACTATTGGATATAAGAGCAACGTTAACATTATCGCCCAGGAATACAACTATCCTGAAGCGGATTCTCTGTTTGGACCACCACCCAGGACAGTGGATTGGATCCCAGTAGGCGACCCAAAACAACGGCGACACAGAAGGGGCAGACGGAGGAGTGGTCTTCTGGTCAGGCTCCGAAGACGGGCACATCGCCCACCGCTCCCAAGTATACTACTCGCCAATGTCCAGTCTCTTGACAAATAGGTACAACGTTATTCGAGAAAGGGTTACCTTCCAGAAAGACATCAAAGATTGTATCTGTTTCACAGAAACATGGCTCACTTTGGATACATTATCAGAGTCGGTACAGCCAACAGGTTTCTTCACGCATTGCGCAGACAGAAACAAACATCTCTCTGGTAAAAGAATGGCGGGGGCGTATGCCTTATGATTAACCTCTCTGGCCCACCCGACACGCTAGCGTCCCACCTTGCCAACAACAAAAGCAAATGCGCTACGCCAAATGCTAATAGCACTCGTTAAAATTCAAACATTCATTATAAATCACATGCAGGGTACTCAATTCAAGCTACACTCATTGTGAATCTAGCCAACGAGTCAGATTTGTAAAATGCTTTTCGGCAAAAGCATGAGAAGCTATTATCTGATAGCATGCAACACCCCGAAATACCAGAAGGGGACGTAAACAAAAGAATTAGCGTAGCCGGCGCTACACAAAACGCAGAAATAAAATATAAAACATTCATTACCTTTGACGAGCTTCTTTGTTGGCACTCCTATATGTCCCATAAACATCACAATTGGGTCTTTTTTTTCGATTAAATCGGTCCTTGTATACCCAAAATGTCCATTTATGAAGACCGTCAGATCCAGGAAAAACACAGTTTTTAAACGCAACGTTATTTTTTTAAATTAAAAAAGTTGCCTATAAACTTTGACTAAACACTTCAAACTACTTCTGTAATCCAACTTTAGGTATTAGTAAACGTTAATAAACGATCAAATTGATCACGGAGCGATCTCTATTCAATAGGCAGAGGTTTGGAAAACGTAGCCCACTTTTCCTGTTTCATTTTTCACAGCTGTGGACCTGAAGACCGGATGTGGCTATTACTCAGATGACCAAGGATTTAGTTGCATCGAAATCACAACACTGGCGACATCGTGTGGAAGCTGTAGGAACTGTAATCCAATCCAAGTATTTTTCCTTCCAATAGACAATACATAGACTGGCTGATTGATTTTTTCTCTGTCGATTTTGTGATCAGGTTTCCTTGCGATTTTGACCACGGAACTCATTCTGTTATAGTTATAGTTATAGTCACAGACACCATTGAACCAGTTCTAGAAACTTCAGAGTGTTTTCTATGCACACATACTAATCATATGCATATACTATATTCCTGGCATGAGTAGCAGGACGTTGAAATGTTGCGTGATTTTTAACAGAATGTTGAAAAAAGTAGCCCGATCTCTAAGTTAACAAGTTGTGGTGTGATCATAAAAATATACAGGAACTCAAGTCCTTTTGTTCACCTTTTGTTCACCTTAACCCGAACTCTTTACGATCAAATGCCTACCGTATTATCTACCAAGAGAAATCTCTTTGATTATAATCACAGCCGTGTATACCCCCCCAAGCAGACACCTCGACGGCCCTGAAAGAACTTCATTGGACTCTATGTAAACTGGAAACCACTAATCCTGTGGCTGCATTTATTGTAGCTGGAGATTTTAACTTCTTGAAACTCCCCATCCCGGATCCGGGATCGTGACTAAAGCCTCAGGCTCATTAGCATAACGCAACGTTAACGATTTCTGAAAATCGCAAATAAAATTAAAATAATGCGTTTGCTCTCAAGCTTAGCCTTTTCTTAACAACACTGTCATCTCAGATTTTCAAAATATGCTTTTGAACCATAGAAATTGACTAATTTGTGTAAGAGTATGCAAAGCTAGCATAGCATTTTGTGTAGCATGTAGCACGCAACATTTTCACAAAAGCCAGATAACCAAATAAATAAAATCATTAACTTTGAAGAGCTTCGGATGTTTTCAATGAGGAGACTCTCAGTTACATAGCAAATGTGCAGTTTTTCAAAAAATATTATTTGTGTAGGACAAATCGCTCCGTTTTGTTCACGTTTGGCTATGAAAAAACCCTGTATACAGTTATAGCCTGAAGCTCATTAGCATAATGTAACGTTAACGATTTCTGAAAATCGCAAATAAAATGAAAATAATGCATCTGCTCTCAAGCTTAGCCTTTTCTTAACAACACTGTCAT
This sequence comes from Oncorhynchus masou masou, assembly GCF_036934945.1. NCBI lineage: Eukaryota > Metazoa > Chordata > Actinopteri > Salmoniformes > Salmonidae > Oncorhynchus > Oncorhynchus masou. Next base: position 19,642,282 of record NC_088235.1, on the reverse strand, counting down.
CTCAGATTTTCAAAATATGCTTTTGAACCATAGAAATTGACTAATTTGTGTAAGAGTATGCAAAGCTAGCAATGCATTTTGAATAACATGTAGCACGCAACATTTTCACAAAAACCAGATAACCAAATAAATAAAATCATTTACCTTTGAAGAGCTTCTGATGTTTTCAATGAGGAGACTCTCAGTTACACACCAAATGCGCAGTGTTTCCTGAAAGCGTCTGTGTGTAGGAGAAATCGTTCCGTTTTCTACATTGCGCCTGGCTACTGAAACGAACCGAAAATGCAGTCCTACAACGTAAAACTTTTTCCGGATTAACTACATAATATCGACCTAAACATGGCAAACGCTGTTTGGAATCAGTCCTCAAGGTGTTTTTTCACATATCTCTTCATTGACATGCAGTTCGTGGAAGCTTGCTTTACTCTCTGTATTGTTTGGAAAAATACTGGCAGGTGACTTTTGCGCACCAATTTCGGCGCAGGACACCGGGCGGACACGTGGTAAATGTGGTCTCTTATGGTCAATCTTCCAATGATCTGCCTACAAATACGTCACAATGCTGCAGACACCTTGGGGAAACGACAGAAAGGGCAGACTCATTCCTCTTGCGTTCACAGCCATATAAGGAGATCATGACAAACAGAGCCTCAAAAATCCTTGTCATTTCCTGGATGCCATCTCATCTTGGTTTTGCCTGAAGCTCACGTTAAAGGGCACGCACAGAGAAGATCTTTGTATTTCTGGACACGTCAGAGTGTTTTCTTTCGAACAGTAGCAATTGTATGCATAGTCGAGCATCTTTTTGTGACAAAATATCTTGTTTAAAACGGGAACGTTTTTCATCCAAAAATGAAATTGCGCCCCTAGAGTTCCAACAGGTTAACAAGGCTAATCTGAAAACAAGGCTCCCTAAATCTGATCAGCATATCGAATGCGTGACCCGGGCTGGCAAAACCCTGGATCATTGCTACTTTAATTTCCGCGATGTATACAAATCCCTCCCTTGCCCTCCTTTCGGCAAATCTGTCCATGACTCCCTTTTGTTGCTCCCAGCCTATAGCCAGAAACTAAAACAGAAAACACCCGTTCTCAGCTCTGTTCAACGCTGGTCAGACCAATCTGATTCAACGCTTCACGATTGCTTCGATCACATGGACTGGGAAATGTTCCGGATAGCATAGGACAATATTATTGATGTTTACGCTGATTTGGTGAGCGAGTTTATTAGTAAGGGAACACCCCCCTGAAATGTACAAAAATGAATGGGAAAATATTGGCATCGTACGAAACATGTACACAGTGTCCAATATTGCTCAATTGGACGTTGTTTCATTCAAAGTTGATTGCAAATGCCATATGTCAAATACCAAGTGTAACACTGCAAATATCCAACAGATGGCGAGTGCGCTCCACCGTCATTTTTCATATTGCAAATGTAAAAAAAAAATGTTTTTGTCAATTACACGTGTAAGAACTGTATGAATATACTTTTGTCAAATTTTATTATTAGAATTATTATTATAATTTTTTACTTGTCCATAAGGCATATGTTTTGTTAATTTGTGTCACGAATCCCGCCGACGATGGTGCATCTTCCTGTTCGGGCGACGCTCGGCGGTCGTCGTCGCCGGGCTTCTAGCTGCCACCGATCCCCTTTTCTGCTTCATTTAGTTTTGTCTGATTAGTTTCACATGTTTCTTGTTTGGGTTTTGGGCTACTTACACCCGGTAGGCCCGTCGGCTTTTGTGCGGGCTTGTTTTTCTGTTTATGGTGTGTGAATATTTTGTGGATTCCATTTTTCCCGAAAAGTTTTGTCCTGTTTGTTGGACTGGGTCTTCATGCACCCTTGTGAGTGTGGCATGACCGTCTCTCTGTTTTTTGGAATTAAAAGATACACATCTTTGAACTACCTTGCTCTCTGTGCCTGACTCCCCCACGCACTACTTCTAGAAGCCGTTACATAATCCCGCACCACCATGGAGTCAGCAGGAGCATCGACCACACCTCTTCCATCGATGGAGGAGCGCGTCTGCCATCACACAGCCGTCCTCCATCGGATTGGTTCGGCGATGGACCTGATGATGGAGAGGATGGAGCGATGGGAGAGGAGTGGTCTCCCGACATCCACCCCAGCTCCCCCACAGACGCAATCCACTCCTCCTCCGATGGCATCCGGTCCCAGTGCGTTGCATCTCGCGCCCCCGAGGGAGTACGATGGAGCGGCGGGATTTTTGCTCCAGCTAAACTCTACCTGGCTACCATTAGTCCGACTCCCTCAGGTGAAGAGAGTGTGAGCACCCTCGTATCCTGCTTGACGGGTAGAGCCCTGGAATGGGCCAACGCTGGCTGGAATGGCCCAAACTCTGCTCGGGACCACTACCCGTGAGCAACTGTTCCACCTCAGACAGGAGACGAGGAGCGCGCAAGACTTCGCATTGGAGTTCCGGACCTTGGCAGCTGTGTGGGGTGGAATGACAGGGCCATGATGGACCACTACCGGTTCAGCCTACAGGAGGACGTCTGCAGGGAGCTAGCTTGTTGGGACACCACACTCTCCCTCGATGAGCTCATAGACTTGTCGATCCAGCTGGAAAACCAGCTAGCTGCCCGGGGGCGTTCAGAGGGGGTCCTGTCAATTCCACCTCCCAGCCCTCATGCTCCAACTCCAGTGTAGTTGGGAAAAGCTGCATTGAGGGGGACCGGAGGAGGAGGCTTCTCCTGCACCTACTGCGGGTGGAGAGGACACACTTCAGACCGGTGCTGGAGGAGTCCGTCTGGGAGTCAAGATGGCAGGCGGAACACTTCTATGCCACTCCAGGTGAGTAAGTACCAAATTCACCCAGAGCTCCCTGTTGGTCACATCTTTTTGCTTATTTTTTCCCCTGAGTTTCTTCCCTCTCTCCAGCATAAGGCGCTAGTCGATTCAGGCGCAGCTGGGAGTTTTAGGGATCGCGGACTCGCCCGTAGGTTTGGGATTCCGTTGGTGCCGATAGACCCACCCTTCCCCGTGCACTCCTTAGATAGCCGACCGTTAGGGTCAGGGCTGGTCAGGGAGGCCACGGTTCCGCTAGACATGGTAACGAAGGGGGATCATAGGGAGCGGATCAGTTTCTTTCTTATCGATTCACCTGCTTTTCCAGTGGTGTTGAGGGTTCCCTGGCTGGCTATTCACAATCCCCTCATTTCCTGGAGACAGGGGGCTCTTCAGGGATGGTCAGAGGAGTGTTCAGGTAGGTGTATAGGAGTTTCCATCGGTGCCACATCGGTGGAGTCCAGACCAGGTTTCCCACTGTGCGCATTCCCTCAGAATGTGGCAATTTGGCTATCGCTTTTTGTTTAAAAAAAGGCCACCAAATTACCACTCCATCGACGGGGAGATTGCGTGATAAACCTCCAGGAGAACGCTGCACTTCCCAGGAGTCATGTGTACCCATTGTCACAGGAGGAGACGTTGGCTATGGAGACATATGTCACAGAATCTCTGATTACCTCTGGTTATCACCCTGAGAGTAATGGGCAGGAGGAGAGAGTGAACCAGGAAGTGGGTAGGTCTCTGCGTTCGTATTGCCAGGACCGGCCAGGAGAATGGGTGAGGTACTTCCCATGGGTGGAGTTGGCCCAGAACTCACTCCGTCACTCCTCCACGGACATGTTGCCATTCCAATGCGTGCTGGGCTACCAGCCAGTCCTGGCTCCGTGGCATCAGTCAGACCGAAGCTCCTGCGGTGGAGGAGTGGGTACAGCGCTCTAGGGAGACCTGGAGGACAGTCCAGGATGCGCTCAAGCAGGCCGGTGGACGGCAGAAGAAGAGCGCTGACTGCCACCGCTGACTGCCCCTGTGTCAGAGGGGTACTGTCACGAATCCCGCTGAAGTTGGTGCCCTTCCTGTTCGGGTGGCACTCGGCGGTCGTCATCACCGGCCTACTAGCTGCCACCGGTCCCCTTTTCTGTTTCATTTAGTTTTGTCTGATTAGTTTCACCTGTTTCTTGTTTGGGTTTTGTTTTGACCTATTTAAACCCGGTAGGCCCGCCGGCTTTTGTGCGGACTTGTTTTAATTTCTATGGTGTGTGAATATTTTGTGGATTCCTTTTTTCTGAACAGTTTCGTCCTGTTTGTTGGACTGGGTCTTTATGCGTCCTTCTGTGTGTGGCGTGACAGTCTCTCTGTGTTTGGAATTAAAAGATCCACATCTTTGAACTACCCTGCTCCACCCACTACTTCTAGAAGCGGTTACAGTTTGCAATATGTTTTCATAGGTCAAAAGTCAAAAGTTGAAAATGTGAAAAAAAATTCAAAACTTAGCGCCACCTTAAAAAAGTGCTTTCTGGACCGTTTTACGAAATTCTTTTGATTTATTTGTCAATTATACATGAATAAAAACTGTATGAACATACTTTTGCAATATTTGATTATCGTAAAAAAATGTTTTTACTTGTCCATAAGGCACATGTTTTGTCCATTTGCAATATGATTTCATAGGAAGTCAAAAGTCAAACTCAAAAGTAACTTTTTTGGGGGGGGAATGCCATAAGAAATGTCCAATTGCAATATGAAAGATTTGAAAGTGCTAAATCAGGATATTTTGTCCATTTGCAGTGATAGGTGATAATGTCATTGACTAGTCTCTCAAAGCACTTCATGATGACGGAAGTGAGTGCTTTGGGGCGATAGTCATTTAGCTCAGTTACCTTAGCTTTCTTGGAAACAGGAACAGTGGTGACCCTCTTGAAGCACTTGGGAACAGCGGACTGGGATAGGGATTGATTGAATATGTCCGTAAACTCACTAGCCAGCTGGTCAGCTCATGCTCTGGGGACGCGGCTAGTGATGCAGTCTGGGCCCGCATCCTTGCGAGGTGTGTGTGTTTCTTTGTGTGCATACATGCGTACTAAGTGCAAATGTGTGTGTGAGTGTGCTGGCCTGTATGTGTGTGTGTGTTTGTTTGTGTGTGTTTTTCTGTGTCTATGTTTGTTCATCTTGCAGTGTTCCCGATAGACAGAGAATAAAAAAGAGAGCGAGAGAGAGAGATAGAAAGAGAGAAAAGGCAGTCAATTTAATAAGCCGCTTACAGGCAGCCTCTCTCCACCTCTCAGGGCCGACACAGCTCGTCTCTCCCTGCACCAGTGGCACAAAGATTAGCTCAACCAAGGAGGATTTAATAATGCCTATTGATAAAACGTCCAAATTTTCCTCTCCTATTAAAAACAGACATCTCGCTCCTCACCCCTCAAATAGACTCTGCTTGTCTCCTGATGAACCCGTTGACCGCCAGAGATGCTACAATTTATCAAGTGCCTGCATCACACCACTTTGGAAGCGGAAGAGGGCATCCTTATAATGTGTATTGTGTTTTAAATGTTTCGTCTTGTAGTCTGGTACTCTGTAGAACATTTTTAAGTTTGGTTTGTAGTGTGTGTGTGTGTGTGTGTGTGTGTGTGTGTGTGTGTGTGTGTGTGTGTGTGTGTGTGTGTGTGTGTGTGTCAAAACAAATGTTATTGGTCGCATACACATGATTAGCAGATGTTAACCCAAATAGGCTCTAGGTTGCATTTACAAAGGTGTTTGTTCTGGAATTTAGGGGAACAGGCAAAGTATTCCTATAAGGAGAGATGTCATTGTAATCAGTGTGATCAAAAAACTCTGATTTACTGTTAAGGGTTAATGACACACGGTCAAGGTTAGGCTTGTGCATATTGGGAGGACCTCAGGAACGTACCTGAGGTTGAATTGTGCTTCTCACACTAACGGTTCTCTCACTGTCACCCAAAAGCAAATGAAATTTAGGGCCAGGCTTCATTTTGGGCCTACTTTTTTCACGGTCGCTGCACTCAGAGCAAGTTACTGTCAAGCAGGGCATCTCGTTGAACTCAGCACGGTCTGGAGACTATGGTGATGTCATTTTTAGTGTTGAATTCAGAATGACATTTTGGTGAAGGTCCCTCTCTGTTTAAACATATTGCAAATGTACAAAAGTCAACGAGCAAGTCAGTGTCCATCAGTCAATTAGATGTCATTCTGACACCAAACTGATGCCACCTGACAACAAACCCACTTTTTCCAACTTGTTTAGAAGCCAACTATCACATACTTCAAAGCAGGCCCATAATTCACAGTGCCTTCAGTTGAATAATGCCTTACGAACCTGTCTTCTATTAATATCTATAAGGCCACTATGAGGTCTACTCGTGTCGATTATAAGCTTCCTGAAGCAACCGGAATGGTTAAACTTCCTGGTGTTAGGGGGCAGTATTTTCATTTTTGGAAAAATAACGTTGCCGTTTTAAACGGGATATTTTGTCAGGAAAAGATGCTGGAATATGCATATACTTGACAGCTTTGGATAGAAAACACTATAACGTTTCCAAACCTGTAAAGATATTGTCTGTGAGAATAACAGAATTGATGTTGCAGGCGAAAGCTTGAGACAAATCCAACCCGGAAGTGCCCCAGGTTTTGAAAGCGCTGCGTTCAATTGACTCCCTAATCTGCTGTGAATGTACCATCAACGAGCCTACGCTTTCTACGTATTCCTCAAGGTGTCTACAGTATTGTGACGTAGTTTTACGCATTTCTGTTGAAATGGTAGGCGGCCATAGGCGGCCACATTGCGTAAGTGGTCACATGGTGGCTCCGAGAGAGATTCTCGCGTAAAATAAAGAGGTTGCCATTACTCCAATCAGTCCTAGGGGAAAAACAAATTGTCCCAACGGATATATTATCGAATAGACATTAGAAAACACCTTGGCTGTAAAGCATATTTAGAAAATCTGAGATGACAGGGTGATTAACTGTAATGGCTTTCTTCAGGTGAAGGAGAGTCGGACCAAAATGCGGCATGGCTATTGAGATTCATATTTAATAAAACAAAGGAAACACGAATACTACAAAACAAGAAATGTAACATGAAAACCGTTAACCTCTCTGGCCCACCCGGGACGCAACCGCACCCTCTGCCAACAATAAATGCAAATGCGCTACGCCAAATGCTAATAGCACTCGTTAAAACTCAAACGTTCATTAAAACTCACATGCAGGGTACTCAATTCAAGCTACACTCGTTGTGAATCTAGCCAACGAGTCAGATTTGTAAAATGCTTTTCGGCGAAAGCATGAGAAGCTATTATCTGATAGCAGGCAACACCCCGAAATACCAGAAGGGGACGTAAACAAAGGAATTAGCGTAGCCGGCGCTACACAAAACGCAGAAATAAAATATAAAACATTCATTACCTTTGACGAGATTCTTTGTTGGCACTCCTATATGTCCCATAAACATCACAATTGGGTCTTTTTTTCGATTAAATCGTTCCTTGTATACCCAAAATTTCCATTTATGAAGACTGTCAGATCCAGGAAAAAATTTTTTAAACGCAACGTTATTTTTTTAAATTAAAAAAGTTGCCTATAAACTTTGACAAAACACTTCAAACTACTTCTGTAATCCAACTTTAGGTATTAGTAAACGTTAATAAACGATCAAATTGATCACGGAGTGATCTCTATTCAATAGGCACAAGTTTGGGAAACGTAGCCAATTTTTCCGTTTCCATTGTTCACAGCTGTGGACCTGACAACCGGATGTGGCTATTACTCAGATGACCAAGGATTTAGTTGAATCGAAATCACAACACTGGCGACATCGTGTGGAAGCTATAGGAACTGTAATCTCACCCTTAAGTATTTTTCCTTCCAATCGACAATACATAGACTGGCGGATTGATTTTTTTTCTGTTGATTTAGTGACCAGGTTTTCTGGCGATTTTGACCACGGAACTCGTTCTGTTATAGTCACAGACACCATTGAACCAGTTCTAGAAACTTCAGAGTGTTTTCTATGCACACATACTAATCATATGCATATACTATAATCCTGGCATGAGTAGCAGGACGTTGAAATGTTGCGCGATTTTTAACAGAATGTTGAAAAAAGTAGCCCGATCTCTAAGAGGATTTATTAACAGCCTGTACTGGTGCAAAGTAACACAGAGACAGAAACAAGGACAATCACCCACCACACACTCAAAGAATATAGCTGCCTAAATATGGTTCCCAATCAGAGACAACGATAAACACCTGCCTCTGATTGAGAACCACTTCAGACAGCCATAGACTTTGCTAGCAAACCCCACTAAGCCACAATCCCAATACCTATGAAAAACCCCAAGACAAAACACACCACATACCAAAACCCATGTCACACCCTGGCCTGACCAAATAGATAAAGAAAACACGAAATACTAATACAGGTTAAAATCACCCTAAAATCACCCTAAAATCACACCTTTTCCATACCCAACCTGATGTTTGATAGAAATAGTGCATTCAACCCTGTGTAAATCAGTCAGTTCTTAATTAATAATAATTGTTCAAACAAAGTTAACTCTTGCAGGCTCTGTCTGTCTCTACGCACCACACTGTGTCCCTCCATCCAAGCTGTGTGTGTGTGAGTTTATTTTGGAAATCTTATGGGAGACATGACTGATTTACAGTTCATGAGGGTTGCCAAATCACACATATGAAGTTTTGGAAAGATCTGACTTTATTAACCCTTCAAAACAGCCCCTATGACACCAATGACGGCACTTCCGGTTCGCACAGGAAGCTAAAAGTAAACACATATCCTCAGTTGGGTATGCTTTCACAGAATCCTGAGGTTTAAGTCTTTACGTTATTTAAAATAATGTCTGTGATCAAAACAGAACTGATATGGGATTTTTTTTATTTTTGTAGTTTTCTATAGAAGCCAATAGAGTATCCATTGAATTAGGACTCAAATTGCACTTCCTATGGCTTCCACTAGATATCAACAGTCTTTAGAAATTGTTTCAGGCTTGTTTTCTGAAAAATGAAGGAGTAAAACAGCTCTGAATAAGTGGACCCTCAGTGTCCCAGAGCTTTTTCATGCGCACGACCGAGAGTGCGCCTTTCTTGTTTACCTTGTATATTGACGACTTTATTGTCCGGTTGAAATATTATTGATTATTATGACTTAAAACAACCTAAAGATTGATTATAAACATCGTTTGACATGTTTGTACAAACTTTATGGATACTATTTGGATTTTTAGTCTGCCTGTTGTGACTGCGTTTGAGCCTGTGAATTACTGAACAAAACGAGCAAACAAAACAGAGGTTTTGGATATAAACATGGACTTTATCAAACAAAACAAACATTTATTGAGTAAATAGGAGTCTTGTGTGTGCAAACATATGAAGATCATCAAAGGCAAGTGATTAATTGTATCACTTTCTGACTTGTGTAACTCTACTTGACTGGTTACTGTTTGTAATGATTTGTCTGCTGGGCGCTATTCTCAGGTAATCGCATGGTACGCTTTCTCCGTAAACCCTTTTGGAAATGCTATCTTTTTTTGGGGGGTGGGGGACAGAAAACAGTTTTCAACCAGCGATTACGTTGTGAGACTCTGCAGTAGAGCTCATCACTCCCCCTTACTGGAAGGGGGTCAGAGACAATTACTTCATTATTTTGATGTCTTCCCTATTACTCTACAATGTATAAAATAGTAAAAATAAAGAAGAACCCTGGAATGAGTAGGTGTGTCCAAACGTTGAATGTTACTGTATATACTTTTTTGCTTATTGTTTCTAGATATTACTGCACTGTTGGAGATGGAAACACAGGCATTTCACTTCACCTGTGATATCATCTTCAAATCGGTGTACTCGACCAATAAACTTTGATTTGATTTGGTTATGTTTTGGAAACAAGAGGCAAAATAGCACTGATCCTTAGGCCTAATACAACATTTAAATGACTGTGTTCAATGCCTGGTTTAGATGTTGGTGGTGGTAGTGGGGGTGATGGTGGTAGAGGGGACAAAGAGTGAATACTTATATCAGTCAATAGTTGTATGTCTTCATCTTGTCCTCTCATGTTGTCCTCTGTTCTTTCCTCTGTTCTTTTTCAAAGGTGTATGGCCCTCTACTGCCTCAATAAATGCCACATCTTCTGGTGAGTGGTTCTGATCTGGTCCCTAAACCTCTCTCTCCACCCTCACCTTCCCTCTCTCCCTCTCCTCCCTCTCTATCTATCCTTCCTCTCTCTCCTCCCTCTCTCCCTGCCAGACAGGCAGTAGAATGTAGAATAGACTATAGGCCCCAGCTCCGGCCTCTGCACTGCGTTGTGCTGCTCCGGCAGAGAGGGAGCTCAGAGCTGATAGGCGTATGGAACGTTTGATTTTCACTCACGGTGGTACACAACCCTTTGATTTCCTGTTTTTACATTGAAGAGGAAGAGAGGGATATTGATTAAGCCGCTGCACTGAAGGTCATCTAGGACGCACACTCAGGGGGAGAAGGAGGGAGGTAGGGACAGAGGGAGGGTGAAAGCCCCATATCGTGTGTGTGTGAATGCATGTGAGTATGATCTCACTATCTCCTGGACCTGTTATCAGACACTCAGCAGGAAAAAAAGAAGAAAACGAAGTCTCCCCAGACTGCACAGACAAACAGCTACATGTCACCGGCTCCCCATCCCACTGTAGATCACAACAGCAGCTTGGGACAGCCCACTGTAGATCACAACAGCAGCTCCGGACAGCTCACTGTAGATCACAACAACAGCTTGGGACAGCCCACTGTAGATCACAACAACAGCTCCGGACAGCTCACTGTAGATCACAACAACAGCTTGGGACAGCCCACTGTAGATCCCAACAACAGCTCCGGACAGCTCACTGTAGATCACAAAAACAGCTCCAGACAGCTCATTGTAGATCACAACAACAACTCTGGACAGCTCACTGTGGATTACAACAACAACTCCGGACAGCTCACTGTAGATCACAACAACAACTCTGGACAGCTCACTGTGGATCACAACAACAAATCCGGACAGCTCACTGTGGATCACAACAAAAACTCTGGACAGCTCACTGTGGATCACAACAACAACTCTGGACAGCTCACTGTGGATCACAACAACATCTCTGGACAGCTCACTGTGGATCACAACAACAACTCCGGACAGCTCACTGTGGATCACAACAACAACTCCGGACAGCTCACTGTGGATCACAACAACATCTCTGGACAGCTCACTGTGGATCACAACAACATCTCTGGACAGCTCACTGTAGATCACAACAACAACTCCGGACAGCTCACTGTGGATCACAACAACAACTCTGGACAGCTCACTGTGGATCACAACAACAACTCCGGACAGTGCAAAAAAAGTACAGTCGCCAGGACCACACATACAAATTCCATCTAGACACTGTTGCCCTATATCACACAAAAACCTACACATACCTTGGCCTAAACATCAGCGCCACAGGTAACATCCACACAGCTGTGAACAAGCTGATAGACAAGGCAAGAAGGGCCTTCTCTGCCATCAAAAGAAACAAAGTTCGACATACTCTTTAGGATATAGATAAAAAATACTTGACACAGAAATAGAACCCATGGTCCTGTGGCTCTGTTCACAAACACAAACAGACCCCACAGAGCCCCAGTACAGAAACACAATTAGACCCAACCAAATCATGAGAAAACCAAAATATTATTAATTGACACATTGGAAATAATTAATTTAAAAAAAGAGCAAAGTAGAATGCTATTTGGCCCTAAACAGAGAGTACAAAGTGGCAGAATACCTGACCACTGTGACTGAGCCAGACTTAAGCTATGACTATGTACATTCTCAGTGAGCATAGCCTTGCTATTGAGCAAGGGGCTAACGAGTGGCACAGTGGTCTAAAGCACTGCATCTCAGTGCTAGAGCCATCACTACAGACCCTGGTTTGATTCCAGGCTGTTTTAAAACTGGCCGTGATTGGGAGTCCCATAAGGCGGCACGCGATTGGCCCAGCATCGTCTGGGTTAGGATTTGGCCGGGGTAGGCCATCATTGAAAATAATTTGTTCTTTATTAACTGACTTGCCAAGTTAAATAAAGGTTAAACAATAAAAGGCCGCTGTAGGCAGACCTGGCTCTCAGGAGAAGAGGTTATGTGCACACAAACCACAAAATGAGGTGGAAAATGAGGTGGAAAATGAGCTACACTTCCTAACCTGCTGCCAAATGTATGACAGTATTAGAGAAACATAATTCCATCAGATTACACAGATCCACAAAGAATTTGAAAACAACCCCAATTTCGATAAATTCCTGTATCACTGGGTGAAATTCCACATTGTGCAGTCACAGCAGCAATATTTGTGACGTGTTTCCACAAGAAAAGTGCAACCAGTGAAGAACAAACACCTTTGTAAATACAACCCATATTTATGTTTTTATTTTCCCCTTTCTACTTCAACTATTTGTACATTGTTACAACACTGTATATGGACCTAACATGACATTATTTTGTAATTTCTGTGAGTGTAATGTTCCATGTTAATTTTTATTGTTTATTTCACTTTTGTTTGTTAACACGTTAACACGTTTCACATGCCAATAAAGCCCTTTAATTGAACTTGAAAGTGTGTGTTTGTGAGAGAGCTGGAGACAGAGAGGGAGAGAGAGGGAGAGAGGGAGAGAGGGAGAGAGGGAGAGAGAGAGAGAGAGAGAGAGAGACAGACAGACAGACAGACAGACAGACAGACAGACAGACAGACAGACAGACAGACAGACAGACAGACAGACAGACTGTCATGTCTTGTTATGTCTGTTCCTGTCCTTTCTCTTCATTCTCTCTCTCTGCTGGTCTTTTTAGGTTACCTTCTCTGTCTCTCATTCCTCAGCTGTTCTACATCTGCCCTAACTAGCTCTTTCACTCTTCCCCACCTGTTCTCTCTTCCCCCTCTGATTAGGTCTCTATTTCTCTCTCTGTTCCTGCTACTTTCAGTGTCTGATTCTTGTTTGTGTTTTTTGATGCCAGAAGCAAGCTGTCGTCTCGTTTGCTTCCACCTTGTCCTGTCCTGTCGGAGTCTGCCTGGCAGGAGCATCCTGCACTATACTAACGTTCTTTTTGTTCCGCTGACAACGTTGGAAGAGGATTTATGCCATTCCTGTATTTTCATTAAAGAACTCTGTTTTCTGTTAAAACCGCTTTTGGGTCTTCACTCAAGCTCATAACACAGACAGACAGACAGACAGACAGAGACAGACTAAAAGAGAGCGATAGTGTGTGAGAGAGGGAAAGAGAGAAAGAGAGTCGTGTGTGAGAGAGGGAAAGAGAGAAAGAGAGTTGTGTGTGAGAGAGGGAAAGAGAGAAAGAGAGTCATGTGTGAGAGAGGGAAAGAGAGAAAGAGAGTCGTGTGTGAGAGAGAGAGAGAGAGTAAGAGCTAGAGAAATATACAGAGAGAGAGAAACAGAGAGGGAGAGAGAGAGAAAATGTAAGCTTTTCTGTACATTAACCTTAACCAGGTGTGTCATCCGTGTTGTGTGGGTGGCAGTAATTGAAAAAAACTACATGTGTGTATGTAAAGACCTGCATGTAATTGCTGGCATTGTGTGTCTGTGTCAGTCTGTTACTCTGTGGTGTGTCTGCACAATGACAGCAGCACTATGGGGAACCTTGCAACCATCATTACCTTAATGTCTCTGCTGCAATACAAACTCCTATTTCTACCAGGCGATAAAGGCACAATGTCACTGTGCGTCTCCGAAGACACTGACTTTGGCTGGCTAAGGGAGTGTGGAAATCAATGAGACGACTGGAGTAGAATGCCAATCAATCCACAAGCACGCAAACACACGCACACACCACACACACTCTTAAGAAGAGGAGGTATCCACAGTTAATTAGCGTCAGGAAGCAATGGCTGCTATGTGGTGCTCTATTCTATGCTCTATCCCAGAGGGCCTGCAACCCTAGCCCCATTCTAACCTCCCTAGCCCCAATCTAACAACCCTAGCCCCAGTCTAACAACCTTAGCCCCAGTCTAACATCCATATGACCAGTCTAACAACCCTAGCCCCAGTTTAACAACCCTAGCCCCAGTCTAACATCACTAGCCCCAATCTAACAACCCTAGCCCCAGTCTAAAATCCATTTGACCAGCATAACAACCCTAGCCCCAGTTAAACAACCCTAGCCCCAGTCTAACAGTTAGAAGCATATCCACTGGTATTCATTCACATCTTTGATTCTCTCCATCTCCTCCTCTTTCTCTCTCAATTCAATTCAATTCATGGGGCTTTATTGGCATTTGAAACATATGTTAACACTGGCAAAGCAAGTGAAGCAGACAACAAAAGTGCCATAAACAATCAAATTGAATAGTAAACATTACACTACACAACATTACAAAATTATAGACATTTCAAATACCATTATTAAAGTACAAAAATGATTAAAGTACAAAAGGGAAAATATATTTTTATTTTATTTTTTATTTCACCTTTATTTAATAACAGGTTGGCTAGTTGAGAACAAGTTCTCATTTACAACTGTGACCTGAGATAAAGATAAAGTAAAGCAGTTTGACACATACAACAACACAGTTACACATGGAATAAACAAACATACAGTCAATAATACAGTAGAAAAAGTCTATATACACTGTGTGCAAATGAGGTAAGATAAGGGAGGAAAGGCAATATCTAGGCCATGGTGGCGAAGAAATTATAATATACAATTTAAACACTGGAGTGACAGATGTGCAGAAGATGAATTTGTAGTTAGAGATACTGGGGTGCAAATAGGAGCAAGACAGATAAATAAATACAGTATTGGGATGAGATAGTTGGATGGGCTATTTACAGATGGGCTATGTACAGGTGCAGTAATCTGTGAGCTGCTCTGACAGCTGGTACTCCCTCACTAGCTGCTCTGACAGCTAGAGAGGGAGATATGAGTCTCCAGCTTCAGTGATTTTTCCAGTTATTTCCAGTCATTGGCAGCAGAGAACTGTAAAGAAAGGATGCCAAAGGAAGAATTGGCATTTGGGGTGACCAGTGAGATATACCTGCTGGAGCGCGTGCTTTATTTTATTTCACCTTTATTTAACCAGGTAGGCTAGTTGAGAACAAGTTCTCATTTGCAACTGCGACCTGGCCAAGATAAAGCATAGCAGTGTGAACAGACAACAAAACAATAAACATGTCAATAACAGAGTAGGAAAAAAAATCTATATACATTGTGTGCAAAAGGCATTATTACATAATTACAATTTAGCAGATTAACACTGGAGTGATAAATGATCAGATGGACATGTGCAGGTAGAGATACTGTGCGCAAAAGAGCAGAAAAGTAAATAACATAAAAACAGTATGGGGATGAGGTAGGTAAATTGGGTGGACTATTTACCGATAGAGGGAGATTAAAGTCTCCAACTTCAGGGACTTTTGCAATTCATTCCAGTCGCAGGCAGCAGAGAACTGGAAGGAAAGGCGGCCAAATGAGGTTTTGGCTTTAGGGATGATCAGTGAGATACACCTGCTGGAGCGCATGCTACGGGTGGGTGTTGCCATCGTGACCAGTGAACTGAGATAAGGCAGAGCTTTACCTAGCATAGACTTGTAGATGACCTGAAGCCAGTGGGTCTGGCGACAAACATGTAGCGAGGGCCAGCCGACTAGAGCATACAGATCGCATTGGTGGGTGGTATAAGTTGCTTTAGTAACAAAACGGATGGCACTGTGATAAACTGCATCCAGTTTGCTGAGTAGAGTATTGGAAGCTATTTTGTAGATGACATCGCCGAAGTTGAGGATCGCTAGGATAGTCAGTTATACAAGGGTAAGTTTTGCGGCGTGAGTGAAGGAGGCTTTGTTGCGAAATAGAAAGCCGACTCTAGATTTGATTTTGGATTGGAGATGTTTCATATGAGTCTGGAAGGAGAGTTTACAGTCTAGCCAGACATCTAGGTACTTATAGATGTCCACATATTCTCGGTCGGAACCATCCAGGGTGGTGATGCTACTCGGGCGTGCGGGTGCAGGCAGAGAACGGTTGAAAAGCATGCATTTGGTTTTACAAGCGTTTAAGAACAGTTGGAGGCCACGGAAGAAGTGTTTTTTGGTATTGAAGCTTGTTTGGAGGTTAGATAGCACAGTGTCCAAGGAAGGGCCAGAGGTATACAGAATGGTGTCGTCTGCATAGAGGTGGATCAGGGAATCGCCCGCAGCAAGAGTCACATCATTGATATATACAGAGAAAAGAGTCGACCCGAGAATTGAACCCTGCGGCACCCCCATAGAGACTGCCAGAGGACCGGACAACATGCCCTCCGATTTGACACACTGAACTCTGTCTGCAAAGTAGTTGCTGAACCAGGCAAGGCAGTCATTAGAAAAACCGAGGCTACTGAGACTGCCAATAAGAATATGGTGATTGACAGAGTCGAAAGCCTTGGCCAGGTCGATGAAGACGGCTGCACAGTACTGTCTTTTATCGATGGCGGTTATGATATTGTTTAGTACATTGAGCGTGGCTGAGGTGCACCAATGGCCGGCTCGGAAACCGGATTGCACCGTGGAGAAGGTACGGTGGGATTCGAGATGGTCAGTGATCTGTTTGTAGACTTGGCTTTCGAAGACCTTAGAAAGGCAGGGCAGGATGGATATAGGTCTGTTGCAGTTTGGGTCTAGAGTGTCTCCCCCTTTGAAGAGGGGGATGATCACAGCAGCTTTCCAATCTTTAGGAATCTCATATGACACAAAAGAGAGGTTGAACAAGCTAGTTATACAGTTTGCAACAATTTCGGAAGAGAAGAAAATAAACATAAATATGGGTTGTATTTACAATGGTGTTTGTTCTTCACTGGTTGCCCTTTTCTTGTGACCACAGGTCACATATCTCTCTGCTGTGACTGCACACTGTGGTATTTCACCCAGTAGATATGGCAGTTTATCAAAATTGGGTTTGTTTTCAAATTGTTTGTGGATCTGTGTAATCTGAGGGAAATATTTGTCTCTAATATGGTCATATGTTTTGCAGGAGGTTAGGAAGTGCATCTCAGTTTCCACCTCATTTTGTGGGCAGTGTGCACATAGCCAGACTTCTCTGAGAGCCAGGTCTGCCTACGGTGGTATTTCTCAATAGCAAGGCTATGGTCACTGAGTCTGAATATAGTCAAAGCTTTCCTTCATTTTGTGTCAGTCACAGTGGTCAGGTTTTCTGCCACTGTTTATTCTCTGTATAGTGGCAAATAGCATTCCATTTTATTGTGAATTTTTTGGGTGAATTCTTTCCCATGTGTGAAGTAATTATCTTTTTATTTTCTCATGATTTGGTTGGGTCTAATTGTGTTGCTGTCCTGGGGTTCTGTGGGGTTT
Source organism: Oncorhynchus masou masou (assembly GCF_036934945.1). Taxonomy (NCBI): domain Eukaryota; kingdom Metazoa; phylum Chordata; class Actinopteri; order Salmoniformes; family Salmonidae; genus Oncorhynchus; species Oncorhynchus masou. Next base: position 19,625,088 of record NC_088235.1, on the reverse strand, counting down.
GTTTGTGTTTGTGAACTGAGCCCCAGGACCAGCTTTCTTAGGGGACTCTTCTCCAGTTTCATCTCTCTGTAGGTAATGGCTTTGAAGGGAAGGTTTGGGAATTGCTTAATTTTAGGCGGTGACAGAATTTAACGGCTCTTTTCTGAAATGTTGATAATTAGCAGGTATCGGCCTAATTCTGCGCAGTATTTGGTGTTTTACGTTGTACACGGAGGATATTTTTGCAGAATTCTGCGTGCAGAGTCTCATTTTGGTGTTTGTCCCAATTTGTGAATGCCTTGTTGGTGAGCGGACACCGGACCTCACAACCATAAAGGGCAATGGGTTCAAAAATGGATTAAAGTATTTTTAGCCAGATCATAATTTGTATGTCAACATTTTTGTTCCTTTTGATTTCATAGAAGGCCCTTCTTGCCTTGTCTCTCAGATCATTTACAGCTTTGTGGAAGTTAACTGATGATGTTGTGATAAAAGTATTACTCTGATGTTTAGGCCATGGTATGTATAATTTTTTTGTGATCTAAGGCATCAGTATTTAGATGGATTTTGTATTTGTAGTCCTGGCGACTGGACCATTTTTGGAAAACTATAATTTTGGTCTTACTGAGATTTACTGTCAGTGCACAGGTCTGGCAGAATCTGTGCATAAGAGTGCTCTTAAGTGCTGCTGTGTGCCCTCCTATCGGTGACAGAAGCACCAGATCATCAGCAAACAGTAGACATTTGACTTCAGATTCTTGTAGGATGAGGCCTTGTGCTGCAGACTGTTCTATTGCCCTTGCCAATTTGTTGATATATATGTTGAATAGGGTGGGGCTTAAGCTGCATCCCTGTCTCATCCCACGGCCCTGTGGAAAGAAATGTGTGTGTTTTTTCTAATTTTAACCGCATACTTGTTGTTTGTGTACATCGATTTTATAATGTTGTATGTTTTGCCCCAACACCATTTTCCATAACTTTGTGTAGCAGACGCTCATGCCAAAATCAGTCGAAGGCTTTTTTGAAATCAACAAATTATGAGAAGACTATGCCTTTGTTTTGATTTGTTTGTTTGTCAATTAGGGTGTGCAGGGTGAATATGTGGTCTGCCGTAATATAATTAGGTAAAAAGCCAATTTGACATTTGCTCAGTACATTGTTTTCACTGAGGAAATGTACATGTCTGCTGTTAATTATAATGGAGAGAATTTTCCCAAAGTTGCTGTTGATGCGTAACCCACGGTTGTTATTGGGGTCAAACTTGGGGTCTCCACTTTCGTGGATTGGGGTGATCAGTCCTTGGTTCCAAATATTACGGAAGATGCCAGAGCTAAGGTTGATAAAGAGTTGAAGTATAGCCAATTGGAATTTGTGGTCTATATATTTTATCATTCATTGAGGATACCATCAACATCATAGGCCTTCTTGGGTTGGAGGGTTGTATTTGTCCTGTAGTTCATTCAAGGTAATTGGAGAATCCAGTGGGAACTGGTAGTCTTTAATTGTTGATTCTAAGATTTGTATTTGATCATGTATATGTTTTTGCTGTTTGTTTATTGTTAAAGAGCCAAAAAGATTGGAGAAGTGGTTTACCCATATGTCTACATTTCGGATAGATATCTCTTCAAGTTTATTTTATTTTATTTTATTGTTTTCCAATTTTCCCAGAAGTGGTTAGAGTCTATGGATTCTTCAATTACATTGAGCTGAGTTTTCCACATTACATTCCTTCCATCTATAGCATTTCTTAATATTACTCAAATCCTTTGCCTTTGATGCCTCATGATTGAGTATTGCTCTGTTCAAGTAAACTGTGATTTTCCTAAGGTCTGATAGGGGTGTCAGTGCTCTGACTGAACTCTCTGAGAGACTCTGGGTTGAGGTCAGGGATAAAGTAGTCTACAGTAGTACTGACAAGAGATGAGCTATGGGTGTAGCTACCATACGAGTCTTCTCGAAGCCTACCATTAACTATGTACATACCCAGCATGCGACAGAGCTGCAGGAGTTGTGATCCGTTTTATTGGTTATGTTGTCAAAGTTGTGCCTAGGGGGGCATATGGGGGAGGGAATTATGTCATCTCCAGGCAGGTGTTTGTCCCCCTGTGTGATGAGGGTGTCAGGTTCTTGTCCGGTTCTGTTATTTAGGTTGCCATAGACTAGTACATGTCACTGGGCCGGAAATCAAATTATTGATCTCCCCCTCCAGGATGGAGAAGCTGTCTTCATTAGAATATGGGGATACTGGGAGGACATATTTCTCTGTTAAGATCATTTGCTTTTGAAATTCTAGCCAAATATAAAATTTTCCTGTTTTGATTAATTTAATAGAGTGAGTTATGTCTGCTATATATCAAATGAGCATACCCCCTGAGTCCCTTCCCTGTTTCACACCTGGTAGTTTGATGAATGGGACTACCAGCTCTCTGTAACCTAGAGGTCAACCAGTGAAACCGTCTCTAGTGGGTCCGTCTCTCAATCCCTCTCCCTCTCTCTTGCTCTTTCTCTCCATCTCAATCCCTCTCCATCTCTCTCGCTCCCTCTCCCTCTCTCTCCCTCCCTCTCCCTCCCTCCCTCCCTCTCCCTCCCTCTCCCTCTCTCTCGCTCTTTCTCTCCTTGGTGGCATAGCGGTTAAGATTGCTGGTTCTGTCACGACTTCCGCCAAAGTTGGTCTCTCTCCTTGTTCTGGCTGCGTTCGGGGGTCGACGTTACCAACCTTCTAGCCAGCGCCAATCCACATCACACCTGGTTCCAATTCCATCAATTACATGTTGTGTATTTAACCCTCTGTTCCCCCCCATATCTTTGTCCGTAATTCTTTGTTGTAGTGCTTGTGCACAGTATTCTGGTATTTACCGGGTTTTGTTTGACACATTTATTGAATTATTCTGTTGATGGTGGTTTATGGTTATTAAACACAACCATTGTAAATCAGTTTCTGCTCTCCAGCTCCTGACTTCTCTGCCGCCAGTAGCATCACATTACAGGTTTGAATCCTCGAGCAGAATAGGTGACAAATCTGTCTGTGTCCTTGAGCAAGGCACTTAACCCCAATTGATTTTGTAAGTCGCTCTGGATAAGTGTCTTCTTAATGACGTAAATGTAAAATGTCTCTCCCTCCCTCCCTCCTAGGGATGCGGTGTTTTTACGGCCGTTGTTGGTGGAAGAAGGAGGACCAAAGTGCAGCGTGGTATGTTCAAATGTTTAATGAATCAAACTGAACACTGAAATACAAAACAAAAAAGTGAAAGAACGAAATGACAACGAAACAGTCCTGTCTGGTGAAGACACACAACAGAAAATAATCACCCACACCACACAGGTGGGAAAAGACTATCTAAGTATGATTCTCAATCAGAGACAACTTACAACACCTGCCTCTGATTGAGAACCATACCAGTCCAAACATAAAAACACCACATAGAAAAAGGAACATAGACAACCCACCCAACTCACACCCCGACCATACTAAAACAAAGACATAACAAAAGAACTAAGGTCAGAACGTGACAGGTGTGTGAGTTGGGAGGAGGGACGACCTGTCTAGCAGGGGTCATTGTAAGTGACAAGCCTCCCTACACATATTTACCATATAGTTACATACTTGCCTGCTCTCTCACTAATCAAATGTAACAGTGTGAATCCATACACACAGCGTGTGTGCAATCCCAAACACACACACACACTCACACACCCTACTGTTACATTTGTAATTCCATGCAGTGTAAAAATGTGTGTGTGGGTATGACCGCATGTGTCTGTGTGCATGTGTTTGTCCATATGTGTGCAGGGGCAGCAGAGCAGAGAGCCCTAGGCCAGCCCCCTGTGCTGAGAGGTTGAGGGATTGTTAGCCGAGGTCTTAAGAGCCCCTCCACATCGACAGGCTTTAGCATGTCATCGATCTGCTGCCGTCTTCAGAAGACCAGCCTGCCTTTATCTCCCTGGAGTCAATATCCCATGTTGTGACATTGCATGCTGCTGCTGGAGACCTTCCCGCACACCTCTCCCTCCCTCCTCCAGTTCTTGCCCCTTGCACTCCTGCATTATTTTTCCTCTCCTCCATATCCCTTGCCCTCATCCTCATCAGTCCAAACTTTCTCCATCCACACCTCTTCACCTTTCCCTCCTCCCTCCCTCCCTCTGTCTTCCATCATCTTCTCTCTCCTCTCCATCCATATGCATCCCTTTTATCTAATCCTCTTCTTTTCATTCTCCTCTCGCACTCTCTCTCTCTCTCTCTCTCTCTCTCTCTCTCTCTCTCTCTCTCCTCTCTCTCCCTCCCTCCATGTAGTTCCCTGTAGGGGGTCTACCTCGGCAGAGTTTCCAGAGTCCTGCCCTTCTCTTCTGCATGGCCTGGCTCTGATCGGCCTGAGGCTACTTGTCCACATCTGGTCAGCTGGTGGGACAGGGCTGTCTGACCCCTTTCACCCCACAGGTAGAGTGGGCGTGGGGAGAGAAAGAGGGGTGGGGGGAGGTAGAGGGGTAGGAGCGAGCAGCCCACTAGGGCGATAGGGAGAGGAGCGAGGAAGAAGGGAGAGGGACTGTCCATGGCTCTCCATTTTCTCTGGATGTATTTCCTGGTGCTGAATTGGAGTGTATACATGTATGTAATGGTGTAACTGACATGTGATGTACTTGTCATTGTGTCATAAAGCATTTAACAACGATGATCTATATGAATGTGCCACACACACATACACGCAATGTACAAAAAAAGAAAATAAAGAAGGGTGCAAAGAGAGAAGAGACTGAGTTGTAAAGAAGCTGAAGCAAGCAGCAGCACAAAGCACTCCATCATCTGCAGTGCAAAGTTATATGAAGGGCATCTGGCAGGCCGAGAGCAGAGAGCAGAGTGACAGTGGTGTGTGATGCTCCGCCTGATAAACACAAACCGGCAAATGAAAGGCTCTCTGCTCACCATCATCCCCTGTCACAATGCAATTACTGAACAGACTGATAGCAAGATAGAGGCCCACAGCTAACGGGAATGATAAAAGTATTGACTGATTTGATTGAATGATAAAAATAATGCAGACATAAAATGGACTGAAAAAAAGAGGGCTGAAAAGAGGGGAGGGAAGGAGGGAGAGAGGGAGGGAGAGAGAGAGCTGGTGAGTATTAGGCTTTGTAGACGAGGAGATGCTTCTGTCCTGTGTGTTTGGAGAGGGGAGGACAGGGATGGGGGAGGACAGGGAGGGGGGATAGGGAGGGAGGGAGGGAGGGAGGGAGGGAGGGAGGGAGGGCGGGAGGGCGGGAGGGAGGGAGGGAGGGAGGGAGGGAGGGAGGGAGGGAGGGAGGGAGGGAGGGAGGGAGGGAGGGAGAGAGCTGGTGAGTATTAGGCTTTGTAGACGAGGAGATGCTTCTGTCCTGTGTGTTTGGAGAGGGGAGGACAGGGATGGGGGAGGACAGGGAGGGGGATAGGGAGGGAGGGCGGGAGGGAGGGAGGGCGGGGAGGGAGGGCGGGAGGGAGGGGGGAGAGGGAGGGAGGGAGGACGGGAGGGGGGAGGGAGGGAGGGCGGGGGAGGGAGGGAGGGAGGGAGGGAGGGAGGGAGGGAGGGAGGGAGGGAGGGAGGGAGGGAGGGAGGGAGGGAGGGAGGGAGGGAGGGAGGGAGGGAGGGAGGGAGGGAGGGAGGGAGGGAGAGCTGGTGAGTATTAGGCTTTGTAGACGAGGAGATGCTTCTGTCCTGTGTGTTTGGAGAGGGGAGGACAGGGATGGGGGAGGACAGGAAGGGGGGGATAGGGAGGGAGGGAGGGAGGGAGGGAGGGAGGGAGGGAGGAAGGGCGGGAGGGAGGGAGGGAGGGAGGGAGGGAGGGAGGGAGGGAGGACAGGGAGGGAGGGAGGGAGGGAGGGAGGGGGAGGGAGGGAGGGAGGGTAGAGAGTAGGATAGGGGGAGAGGATAAGTAGAGGGGGAGGATAAGTATAGGGGGAGGATAGGGATGAGGATAGGGGAGAGGATAAGTAGAGGGGGAGGGAGGAGGATAGGGGGAGATGATAAGTAGAGGGGGAGGGAGGAGGATAGGGAGAGAGGATAAGGAGAGTGGGAGGATAGAGAGGGAGGAGGGGGATTATAGGGAGGGAAGGTGGGAGGATAGGGCGGGAGGGAGAGAGGGAGGATATGGAGGATATGGTGGGGATAGGGAAGGGGGAGGGCATGGTGGGGGATAGGGAGGGAGACGGACAAGGTGGAGGATATGGAGGGGGTAGGGAGGGGGAGGATAGGGAGAGAGATAGGGAGGGGTGAGGATAGGGAGGGGGAGAATATGGAGGGGGATGTAGAGGATAGGGAGGGGGTTGTGGGGGGGGGGGTAGGGAGGGGGGAGGATATTGAGGGGGATGTAGATGGGAGGGTAGGGAGGGGGGAGGATAAGGAGGGGGAGGATAGGGAGGGGGGAGGGGGGAGGATAGGGGGTGACTCTAACTCTCTCTAGGGGTCTATTGCCTTTGTTTTGTCCTCTTTCCGTCTCATCTGTCACTCTGTGATTTCCCTCTCTCTCTCTCTTTCAGATTGCCATTTGTGCTGGCGTGAATGAAGTTTTGCTATCAGATGGGAACAAGAAGGCTATTCAGAGTATCCTCCTCCTCCTCCTGTCTCACTCCATCAGACACACAAACACAGCGCTCAGTCTTGTCTCATTAACAAGCCCTTAGAGACACTGTGTTTTTGTGTGTGTGCATGTGTGTGTGTGTGTGTGGGCATGTTGGTGCCTGTGGTATTGAATGTATTTTTTTACAAGGCCAGAGAACATTACAGTTGTCTAAGGATGTGAGGGAATGTGTATGTTTCACAGAGACACACAGCACTCTGAACTCTGGTCCCAATATCACGGAATGCCCCTTTCACACCATTTCATGTCAACCCATACTTCTACAGTTGTGTTATGAGTGATTGAAAGTGGTTGGGAATACCTTGCCCTGCTTGTTTGAAAGACACAAGAGCCTTGGGCTCACTCGACTATTGTCTCAAAGTACCACCAAATGCATGTCCTTTCATCTCCCTCTCATGGCCAAAGCCACAATTCTATATCATTTAATAACATTTAATTAAATTCATTTAAAAAAATGGGCATTCCATACAAGATTGACACCAAGATATTTCTGATGTTTTGGATATTCCTGAAAAACGATAGAAATAACCAAATAAAGTTGGGAAATTTCAATTTTTTTGTCTCTACCCAGGCCTTCTTTAAAGCGTCTCATCGCTGGGGGGGCAGTATTGAGTAGCTTGGATGAATAAGGTGCTCAGAGTAAACTGCCTGCTACTCAGGCCCAGAAGCTAATATATGCATGCTACTGGTATATTTGGATTGAAAACACTCAGAAGGTTCTAAAACTGTTTGAACGATGTCTGCGAGAATAACAGAACTGATATGGCAGGCAAAAACCTGAGAAAAGCCAACCAAGAAGTGAAATCTGAGGTTTGTAGGTATTCAAGTCTTTGCCTTTCCAAGTCACTGTGTAAATTTAGTCCGATTGAACTTCCTAAGGCTTCCACTAGATGTCAACAGTCTTTAGAACCTTGTTTCAGGTTTCTAATGTGAAGGGGGAGAGAATAAGAGCTGTTTGAACCAGGTGTCTGGCAGAATGCCATGAGCTAAGTCTCGCGCGAGGCAGTGAGAGCAAGCTCTGTTCCTTTTCATTTCTAAAGGCAGGAATTGTCCGGTTGAAACATTATTGAAGATTTATGATTTTAAAAAATGATTATATACATCGTTTGACATGTTTCTACGAACTGTAATATAACTTTTTTGACTTTTTCTCTGGATTTAGTGCTCGCGCATTGTGCATTTGGATTACTGGACTATACACGCAAATGGAAAATTGGGTATTTGGACATAAATGATGGACTTTATCGAACAAAACAAACATACTCCTGGGAGTGCATTCCGATGAAGATCATCAAAGTTAAGTGAATATTTATAATGCTATTTCTGACTTTTGTTGACTCCAAAACATGGCGGGTATCTGTACGGTGGCTGAGCGCTGTACTCAAATTATCGCATGGTGTGCTTTTGCCATAAAGATCTTTTGAAATCTGACACAGCGGTTGCACCTTGTTAAGGATAGGGGGCGGTATTCCCCCTTTGGATGAATTGCGTGCCCATAGTGAACTGCATAAAAATCTGTCCTAAATTGCTAATATATGCATATTATTATTGGATATAAAACACTCTGAACCTTCTAAAACCGTTTGAATTATGTCTGTGAGTATAACAGAACTCACAGGGCAGGCAATCTTCCAAACTAGTTTTGGAATCCTGAAAGTTGGGGCAACTTTGACGTCATCGCCCCCTCCCTTCTCAACAAGTTATGGATCTGGAAACAATTCCTATGTCTTCCACTAGATGTCCCCATTCAGTAGAACATTGAATGGTGCATATGCTGTGAACTTTGACCTTATGGGGTGAGTAGTTGTAAGTGTCGCAAAGATTATCATGTGCGTGAAGGCGCGCTTGGGAAAGAGAGCTTCCTTTGTTCCAGTCAGCCTCAGACAAACATGGATGTCCCGGTTGGAATGCCATTCGTTTTGTACATTTATAACATCCTGAAGATTGATTCTGCATATTTGGAAAATCTGCGATGACAGTTTTGTTAAACCTCTTGAAACTCCCCATCCCGGATCCGGGATCGTGACTAAAGCCTCAGGCTCATTAGCATAACGCAATGTTAACGATTCATGAAAATCGCAAATAAAATGAAAATAATGCGCCTACTCTCAAGCTTAGCCTTTTCTTAACAACACTGTCATCTCAGATTTTCAAAATATGCTTTTGAACCATAGCAATTGACTAATTTGTGTAAGAGTATGCTAAGCTAGCTTAGCATTTTGAGTAGCATTTAGCACGCAACATTTTCACAAAAACCAGATAACCAAATAAATAAAATCATTTACCTTTGAAGAGCTTTGGATGTTTTCAATGAGGAGACTCTCAGTTACATAGCAAATGTGCAGTTTTTCCTGAAAGCGTCTTTGTGTAGGAGAAATCGCTCCATTTTGTACATCACATTTGGCTACCGAAACGAACCGAAAATTCAGTCACCTACAACGTCAAACTTTTTCCGAATTAACTCCATAATATCGACCGAAACATGGCAAACATTGTTTCGAATCAATCCTCAAGGTGTTTTTCACATATCTCTTCGTTGATATATCGTTTGTGGAAGCCTGCTTTCTTCTCTGAATTCCATGGAAAAATACTTGCAGCTGAGTTTTGTGCACCAATTTCGGCGCAGGACACCGGGCGGACACCTGGTAAATGTGGTCTCTTATGGTCAATCTTCCAATGATATGCCTACAAATACGTCACAATGCTGCAGACACCTTGGGGAAACGACAGAAAGGGCAGACTCACTCCTCTCGCATTCACAGCCATATAAGGAGACAATGGAAAACGGAGCCTCAAAAATCCTGCTCATTTCCTGGACGCCGTCTCATCTTGGTTTTGCCTGTAGCTCACGTTCTAGTGCACGCACAGAGAATATCTTTGCAGTTCTGGACACGTCAGAGTGTTTTCTTTCCAAAGCTACCAATTATATGCATAGTCGAGCATCTTTTTGTGACAAAATATTGCGCTTAAAACGGGCACGTCTTTTTATCCAAAAATAATATAGCGCCCCCAGAGTTTCAACAGGTTAAAGAAAAGGCTAAGCTTGAGAGCAGGCGCAATATTTTCATTTTATTTGCGATTTTCAGAAATCGTTAACGTTACATTATGCTAATGAGCTTGAGGCTATAACTGTATACAGGTTTTTTTCATAGCCAAACGTGAACAAAACGGAGCGATTTGTCCTACACAAATAATATTTTTTTGAAAAACTGAACATTTGCTATCTAACTGAGAGTCTCCTCATTGAAAACATCTGAAGTTCTTCAAAGGTAAAAGATTTTATTTGAATGATTTTCTTGTTTTTGTGAAAATGTTGCTGGCTGAATTCTAGGCTTATAGCTATGTTAGCAATCAATACTCTTACACAAATGCTTGTTTAGCTATGGTTGAAAAGCATATTTTGAAAATCTGAGATGACAGTGTTGTTAACAAAAGTCTAAGCTTGAGAGCAAATATATTTATTTCATTTCATTTGCGATTTTCAAGAATAGTTAACGTTGCGTTATGCTAATGAGCTTGAGGCTATAAATAGAATCCCGGATCCGGGATTGCGCGACGCAACAGGTTAAGAACCAGTGTATCTTTCTAACTATATGTAGAACATGTATCTTTAGTCAAAGTTTATGATGAGTATTTCTGTTATCTGGCGTAGCTTTCTATAATTTCTCCGGACATTTTGGAGAATTTTCTGAACATGGCGTCAATGTAAACCGAGATTTATGGATATAAAATGCATATTATCGAACAAAACATAAACGTACTGTGTAACATGTCATATTACTGTCATCGGATGAAGATTTTCAAAAGGTTAGTGAATGATTTTTCTTTTAATCCTGCATTTGTGATTGTATCTTTTGTTCGACAAAATGGCTGCATATTGTCTGTGTCTCTGTGGTGGTTTAACATGTGCTATGTTTTCGAAAAAATCTGACACGCTGGGTAGATGATCAAGGTATTTCTTTCATTTGAACTATTGGACTTGTTAATGCGTGGAGGTTAAATATTTCCAAGAATATTTTTGCATTCCCTGCGCCACCGTTTGAGCTGAACGGGGGTGTAGTTCCCACTTGGGAACCTATAGGCACAACAGAATATTCCTCTCTGGGATATTCGGGACGGTAGCGTCCCACCTCAACAACGGCCAGTGAAAGTGCAGGGCGCCAAATTCAAACCACAGAAATCCCATAATTAAAATTCCTCAAACATACAAGTATTTTACACCATTTTAAATATAAACTTGTTGTAAATCCAGCCACAGTGTCTGATTTCAAAAAGGTTTTATGCTGGAAAATGGCTGTGTTTTTCAGTGACTAGGCACTGACCTAACATTATCAGATGGTGTGCTTTCGTCGTACAGCCTTTTTGATATCGGATACTGTGGTGGAATTAACAACAAGTTTATCTTTAAAATGGTGTGTAATGCTTGTATGTTTGAGGAATTTTAATTATGGGATTTCTGTGGTTTGAATTTGGCGCACTGCACTTTCACTGGCTGTTGTCAAATCGATCCCGTTAAACGGGATTTCAGCCGTACGATTTTAAGACACTAGATTGATGAGTGTGTCGACGCTACAAAGACAGTCTTGGTAACATTTGAAACCTTACAGTGTACTCTGAAATATCAATAGTATAGTGGTAAAATAAAAATTTCTGTATGTAAACCTGTTGGTTTGAGTAATGTACAAGCCTGTTAGGGTCATTCATTCAAATTGGCCCCAACAAGCCTCGTACACCACTGTGTGTGTCACACCCTGTTCTGTTTCACATGTCTCCAGGTCTCCTGATTGTCTCCACACCCCTCCAGGTATCACCCATCTCCCCTATTACCCTCAGTGTATTTATACCTGTGTTCTCTGTTTGTCTGTTGCCAGTTCGTCTTGTCTTGCCAGTGTTTTTCCAATCTCTATTTTCTAGTCCTCCTGGTTCTGACCTTTTGCCTGTCCTGACACTGAGCACGCCTGCCTGACCATTCTGCCTGCCCCTGACCTCGAGCTTGCCTACCACCCTGTACCGTTTGGACTCTGACCTGATTATGATCTCTTGCCTGTCCCCCACCTGCCTCTTGCCTGCACCTCGTTGTTCAATAAATATTAGAGACTCGAACCAGCTGCCTCCTGTGTCTGCCTCTGGGTCTCGCCTTGTGTCGATATAGTGTGTACATGGCTGTTACAGCACTTGGCTGTGTGTGTGTGTGCCTGTAACACCACTTGGATGTGTGCAGAATGACCTCTCCCCAGTGGGGTGGTACTGATGAGATTACCCTGTGAATTCCTCGTTTCCTCAGCCCATGATCTCAGTCCACTGACACTCTTACACACACAGACTTGCCGTGTGTCTCTGTGTTTGTGCCTGTGTGTGCGTGTGCGTGGGAACCCCTCCAAATGTTCATGCGTATGTGTGCATGCTTGCTCGTGTATGTGTGAGGGCCATCCGAGCTCCCTTTGATCTAGGATTGGCTTTCTATCCATTCAGCAGAGACCTCTCCCTCTCTCCTCTACACACTCTAGATTGGATTTGCTACAGCTCTTTGCTGCTTTAAAGTCAGACAAATCCTAATTGAATTGCCACCAGACATTGTGTAAATAGAGGTTAACATCAATCAGCCTGTGTGTTATAGTGGTGATGTGGCGAGCTCCTCTCAGGCGTAGGCAACAGGTTAAAAGACTTCTCATTGATCTGCTCTGCATCCGGCAACTTCTCTCTCTGTCCCTGGAGATCAGGGATGGAGTGTGAGTATACATTTGTGTGTGTGTGACTGCAGATGATAATAACTTACAACTAAAGACCCTAAACTTGCCTAATAAAATGGTGGAACGTGTGAGTAGCTACAATAACTAGATCCCCAGACGTGTGTGGGGTCATCGAGAGGAACAGAAAGACCGGTGTCTTTGGCTCCACAGCTGTTTCCAGCAGGTGAGATGACTAGCTGATACACATTTCTGTATCACTGTTACTTTAATGACCTACGGATTCAGCTCATAAGTTACCTCAGTTATCGCCATTGACCGATGACTTAGTAATTATCTTTTACTTTCTACATATTTTTTTTTTAGTTGGAAAATGCGGGGGGGGGGGGAATTGGAACATCACTGTGGATATCACAGTCTACAGGGAGGGTGGTAGAGTTGGGGGTAGATGAGAAGGGAACTTCACTGTGGATATCACAGTCTACAGAGAGTGGGGTAGAGTGGGGGTAGATGAGAAGGGAACTTCACTGTGGATATCATGGTGTACAAGGATGGGGGTGTAGAGTGGGGGTAGATGTGATTGGAACATCACTGTGGATGTCATGGTGTACAAGGGGGGGGTCGAGTGGGGGTAGATGAGAAGGGAACATCACTGTGGATATCAGTTTACAAAGAGGGGTGGTAGGTGTCAGCTCGGGGTTCAAATCCCCGAGCTGACAAGGTACAAATCTGTTGTTCTGCCCCTGAACAGGCAGTTAACCCACTGTTCCTAGGTGTGTTCTTAACTGACTTGCCTAGTTAAATAAAGGTAAAAAAAATGATAAGGGAACATCACTGTGGATATCAGTGTACAAGGAAGGGGTAGCGTAGGGGTGAGATGAGATTGGAACATCACTGTGGATATCACAGTGTACCAGTGTGTGTTACTGGTGAGGCTTTTCCTGAGCTGGTCAGGGTTCAGGTTAGGGTAATAAGGGTAAACGTTACTAGAGTTAGGGTTAGATTTATTCCAAGACTTAAGACAACAGTTAGCGTGACCGGATTAGCCAACTGGTCTTGTTGGAGAGTAAGGGTTATTACGTGGTTAAGGTATGTAACCGTCAAGGTATCACCCGTCGTGATTGAGGGAGAGGACGTGTGTGTGGATTTATCAAAGCAGAATGACTCTGTCTAATTGGATGTCCTGAAATCATCAAAAGAAGTCTCACTTCTCTAGACACTTTGTTGTACAATCTGTTGCTCTAGCTGAAAAACAACATTAATTACATCTTAATAACACCACAAATTACCTCACTAAAAACACCATTAACCTCTTGAAACTCTAGGGGCGCTATATAATTTTTGGATAAAAAGACGTGCCCGATTTAAGCGCAATATGTTGTCACAAAAAGATGCTCGACTATGCATATAATTGATAGCTTTGGAAAGAAAACACTCTGACGTTTCCAGAACTGCACAGATATTCTCTGTGCGTGCCCTAGAACGTGAGCTACAGGCAAAACCAAGATGAAACGGCATCCAGGAAATCAGCAGGATTTTTGAGGCTCCGTTTTCCATTGTCTCCTTATATGGCTGTGAATGCGAGAGGAATGAGCCTGCCCTTTCTGTCGTTTCCCCAAGGTGTCTGCAGCATTGTGACGTATTTGTAGGCATATCATTGGAAGATTGACCATAAGAGACCACATTTACCAGGTGTCCGCCCGGTGTCCTGCGCCGAAATTGGTGCGCAAAACTCAGCTGCAAGTATTTTTCCATGGAATTCAGAGAAGAAAGCAGGCTTCCACGAACGATATATCAATGAAGAGATATGTGAAAAAACACCTTGAGGATTGATTCCAAACAACGTTTGCCATGTTTCGGTCGATATTATGGAGTTAATTCGGAAAAAGTTTGACGTTGTTGGTGACTGAATTTTCGGTTCGTTTCGGTAGCCAAATGTGATGTACAAAACGGAGCGATTTCTCCTACACAAAGATTCTTTCAGGAAAAACTGAACATTTGCTATGTAACTGAGAGTCTCCTCATTGAAAACATCCGAAGCTCTTCAAAGGTAAATGATTTTATTTATTTGGTTATCTGGTTTTTGTGAAAATGTTGCGTGCTAAATGCTACTCAAAATGCTAAGCTAGCTTAGCATACTCTTACACAAATTAGTGATTTGCTATGGTTCAAAAGCATATTTTGAAAATCTGAGATGACAATGTTCTTAAGAAAAGGCTAAGCTTGAGAGCAGGCACATTATTTTCATTTTATTTGCGATTTTCAGAAATCGTTAACGTTACGTTATGCTAATGAGCTTGAGGCTATAACTGGATACAGGTTTTTTTCATAGCCAAACGTGAACAAAACGGAGCGATTTGTCCTACACAAATAATATTTTTTTGAAAAACTGAACATTTGCTATCTAACTGAGAGTCTCATCATTGAAAACATCTGAAGTTCTTCAAAGGTAAATGATTTTATTTGAATGACTTTCTTGTTTTTGTGAAAATGTTGCTGGCTGAATTCTAGGCTTATAGCTATGTTAGCAATTGATACTCAATACTTACACAAATGCTTGTTTAGCTATGGTTGAAAAGCATATTTTGAAAATCTGAGATGACAGTGTTGTTAACAAAAGTCTAAGCTTGAGAGCAAATATATTTATTTCATTTCATTTGCGATTTTCATGAATAGTTAACGTTGCGTTATGCTAATGAGCTTGAGGCTATAAATAGAATCCCGGATCCGGGATTGCGCGACCCAACAGGTTAATGACCTTCCTAAAAACACCATTAATGACCTCCTAAAACACCACTAATTACCTGATAACACACCACTAATTACCCCCCAAAAAAACACTAATTACCTCCCCAAAACACCACTAATTACCTCCCAAAAACACCACTAATTACCTCCCAAAAACACCACTAATTGCCTCCCAAAAACACCACTGATTACCTCCCAAAAACACAATTAATTAGCTCCCTAAAAACACAATTAATTACCTCCCAAAAAACACTATTAATTACTTCCCCAAAACACCATTAATTTATCCTAAAATGTATTTTGTTTTTCAGTGATCTCACATACTTGCTCCCACTCTGCCTTGCTTCCTGCTCTCCTTTCCTCTCCCTCCTCACTTTCCCTGCTATCCTCTCCTCACTTTCTCTGCTCTTCTCTCCTCTCTCCCTCACTTTCCCTGCTATTCTCTCCTCTTCCTCCCTCTCTTTCTCTGCTCTTCTCTCCTCTCCCTCCCTCACTTTCTCTGCTCTTCTCTCCTCTCCCTCCCTCACTTTCCCAGCTATTCTCTCTTCTCCATCCCTTGCTTTCCCTGCTATTCTCTCCTCCTCCCTCACTTTCCCTGCTATTCTCTCCTCTCCCTTCCTCGCTTGCCCTGCTATACTCTCCTCTCCCTCCCTCGCTTCCCCTTCTCGCCTCTCCCTCCCTCACTTTCGGCACCACCTCCCATCCCTCCCTCTTCCTTGTGTATTTACACGGGGATGATGAAGTGAAAAAGTAAACGTATAATTAGACTTCATTACTTTGATTGTTTTCTTTACAGATTAAACCTCCTGTCAGAATGCATGGTTTGAGAGGGGTGAAGGTCGTCCAGTGATTGGATTGCTTTTCTCAAGTCACTGAATAAAAAGCAGGCGCGGGCCCCCTGTAGGGAGATGAGATTGTATTTCCACAAGACGTAATTTTAGTTTACTGAGTGTTAATAATGGCCATTTAATAATCCCATTTGGCTGTCTGGGGCCCAGGCCCGATCTCTTGAGTGAGAGAGAGAGAGAGAGAGAGAGAGAGAGAGAGAGAGAGAGAGAAGAGAGAGAGAGAGAGAGACCACAGGCAGGGGGGGGAGAACAGTGGATAGGAGGGGACTGTCAGGAGCTGGGGATAGTAACTAACTGTAAATGAACATATTTATTTATTTATTTATTTATTTTTTACCTTTATTTTACTAGGCAAGTCAGTTAAGAACAAATTCTTATTTTCAATGACGGCCTAGGAACAGTGGGTTAACTGCCTGTTCAGGGGCAGAACGACAGATTTGCAGCAGCAGCCCTCACGGTACACTGCAGTAGTGGCCTACTGATGACGCTCCTGTAGACATGGAGAGAACCTGTCAGTGGTGACAGCAGTCGTAATACTAGCAGTGGGGTACCTGGGCTGAGACAATGGAGCTGGTGATTTCAGGTGTCATGTCAGATAGGGCTCTCTTTGACGAGGTGTTTTAACTCTGAGCACTGAGGCACACACACAGTGGTTGAGACGCCAGGGGATGACACACTGAGAAGGGAAGGAGGAAGGGAGGAAGGGAGGATGGGAGAGACAGAGGGAGGGAAGATGGGAGGGAGGATGAGAGGGAGGGATAGAACAGGACAAAGGAAAGGGGAGCATAACTGATGTTTAAGGGAGAATAAGCATATTCATACCTGACAGTGTTATTCCATGTTGATCTCCCCTAAGCCGTTTGACATTCTACCCTCAATCCGACAGAGTGGTGAAATGGAACTGTAAGACAAATGTCACAGCGCTGGAGGGACACTTTGACATCGTCATGTGTGCCAACTGGTAGGTATCACCGCCATGACCCTGATGCCCCTGGTGAGTGGGCTCTCTGCTGGGCACCCCACAAAGTTCACCTCCTTTACACACACACACACATACACACACTTACCTTGGTGGCAGCCTGGCGTGGCCCCCTTAATATTTCTGCTCCTGTTACAGTTATCAGATGGGCTCCATCAGACAGCCCCTTGCTCTGTGTTATTTCCCCTAGGCTGACTCCCAGAGGGTTTTACATTTTGACAAAATTGTGTCTTTTTCATGCTTAGCTTCCTAACAAATGGATGACTCAGGCAAATTGCAAAAAAATACCTCTTGGTGAAAAAAGGAAGACATAGAGAAAGAGAGAAAGAGATGGGAGAGAGAAAGAGATGGGGAGAGAGAAGAAGACAGAGAGAGAGACGGGAGAGAGGGAAAGAGATGGGGAGAGAGAAAGAGATGGGGAGAGAGAGGAAGACAGAGAGAGAGACGGGAGAGAGAGGGAGACAGAGAGAAAGAGATGGGGAGAGAGAAAGAGATGGGAGAGAGAAAGAGATGGGGAGAGAGAAGAAGACAGAGAGAGAGAGACGGGAGAGAGGGAAAGAGATGGGGAGAGAGAAAGAGATGGGGAGAGAGAGGAAGACAGAGAGAGACGGGAGAGAGAGGGAGACAGAGAGAAAGAGATGGGGAGAGAGAAAGAGATGGGAGAGAGAGAAAAAGATGGGGAGAGAGAGGAAGACAGAGAGAGAGACGGGAGAGAGAGGGAGACAGAGAGAAAGAGATGGGAGAGAGAGAAAGAGATGGGGAGAGAGAAAGAGATGGGGAGAGAGAAAGACAGAGAGAGAGACGGGAGAGAGAGGGAGACAGAGAGAAAGAGATGGGAGAGAGAGAAAGAGATGGGGAGAGAGAAAGAGATGGGGAGAGAGAAAGAGATGGGGAGAGAGAAAGAGATGGGGAGAGAGAAAGAGATGGGGAGAGAAAAAGAGATGGGGAGAGAGAGGGAGATGGGGAGAGAGAAAGAGATGGGGAGAGAGAGGGAGACAGAGAGCAAGAGACGGGAGAGAGAGAGGAAGACAGAGAGAGATGGGGAGAGAGGAAGACACAGAGAGAGACAGGAGAGACAGAGAGAGAGACAGGGAGAGAGAGGGAGACAGAGAAAAAGAGATGGGAGAGAGAGAAAGAGACGGGGAGAGAGAATGAGATGGGGAGAGAGAGGGAGACAGAGAGCAAGATATGGGAGAGAGAGGAAGACAGAGAGAGATGGGGAGAGAGGAAGACACAGAGAGAGACAGGAGAGACACAGAGAGAGAGACGGGGAGAGATACAGAGAGCAAAATTAAGAGCAGCATTAGGCCAATACCCACTAATTATCAAAATCCAGAAAAGAGATGTTAAATTCTACAACCACCTAAAAGGAAGTGACTCCCAAACCTTCCATAACAAAGCCATCACCTACAAAGAGATGAATCTGGAGAAGAGTCCCCTAAGCAAGCTGGTCCTGGGGCTCTGTGGGGTGTGTTTGTGTTTGTGAAGGACAGGACAGCTGCACAATTAGACCCAAACAAATCATGACAAAACAAAAAGATAATTACTTGACACATTGGAAAGAATTAACAAAAAGAACAGAGCAGACTAGAATGTTATTTAAACAGAGAGTACACAGTGGCAAAATACCTGACCACTGTGACTGACCCAAACTTAAGGAAAGCTTTGACTATGTACAGACTCAGTGAGCATAGCCTTGCTATTGAGATATTTCTGCCGTAGGCAGACATGGCTCTCAAGAGAAGACAGGCTTTTTAATTTTATTTATTTCACCTTCATTTAAACGGTTAGGCAAGTTGAGAACATGTTCTCATTTACAATTGCGACCTGGCCAAGATAAAGCTAAGCAGTTTGACACATACAACGACACAGAGTTACACATGGAGTAAAACAAACATACAGTCAATAATACAGTATAAACAAGTCTATATACGATGTGAGCAAATGAGGTGAGATAAGGGAGGTAAAGGCAAAAAAAAGTCCATGGTGGCAAAGTAAATACAATATAGCAAGTAAAACACTGGAATAGTAGATTTGCAGTGGAAGAATGTGCAAAGTAGAAATAAAAATAATGGGGTGCAAAGGAGCAAAATAAATAAATTAAATACAGTCGGGAAAGAGGTAGTTGTTTGGGCTAAATTATAGGTGGGCTATGTACAGGTGCAGTAATCTGTGAGCTGCTCTGACAGTTGGTGCTTAAAGCTAGTGAGGGAGATAAGTGTTTCCAGTTTCAGAGATTTTTGTAGTTCGTTCCAGTCATTGGCAGCAGAGAACTGGAAGGATAGGCGGCCAAAGAAATAATTGGTTTTGGGGGTGACAAGAGATATATACCTGCTGGAGCGTGTGCTACAGGTGGGAGATGCTATGGTGACCAGCGAGCTGAGATAAGGGGGGACTTTACCTAGCAGGGTCTTGTAGATGAAATGGAGCCAGTGGGTTTGGCGACGAGTATGAAGCGAGGGCCAGCCAACGAGAGCGTACAGGTCGCAATGGTGGGTAGTATATGGGGCTTTGGTGACAAAACGGATTGCACTGTGATAGACTGCATCCAATTTGTTGAGTAGGGTATTGGAGGCTATTTTGTAAATGACATCACCAAAGTCGAGGATTGGTAGGATGGTCAGTTTTACAAGGGTATGTTTGGCAGCATGAGCGAATGATACTTTTTGTTGCGAAATAGGAAGCCAATTCTAGATTTAACTTTGGATTGGAGATGTTTGATATGGGTCTGGAAGGAGAGTTTCCAGTCGAACCAGACACCTAAGTATTTGTAATTGTCCACGTATTCTAAGTCAGAGCAGTCCAGAGTAGTGATGTTGGACAGGTGTGCAGGTGCAGGTAGCGATCGGTTGAAAAGCATTGAAGCTTGCCTGGAGGGTTGTTAACACAGTGTCCAAAGAAGGGCCAGAAGTATACAGAATGGTGTTGTCTGTGTAGAGGTGGATCAGAGACTCACCAGCAGCAAGAGCGATCTCATTGATGTATACAGAGAAGAGAGTCGGTCCAAGAATTGAACCCTGTGGCACCCCCATAGAGACTGCCAGAGGTCCAGAGAGCAGACCCTCAGATTTGACACACTGAACTCTATCAGAGAAGTAGTTGGTGAACCAGGCGAGGCAATCATTTGAGAAACCAAGGCTGTCGAGTCTGCCGATGAGGATGTGGTGATTGACAGAGTCGAAAGCCTTTGCCAGATCAATGCATACGGCTGCACAGTAATGTTTCTTATCGATGCTGGTTAAGATATCATTTAGGACCTTGAGTGTGGCTGAGGTGCACCCATGACCAGCTCTGACACCAGATTGCATAGCAGAGAAGGTATGGTGAGATTTGAAATGGTCGGTAATCTATTGGTTGAATTGGCTTTCGAAGACCTTAGAAAGGCATGGTAGGATAGATATAGGTCTGTAGCAGTTTGGGTCAGGATGACCGCAGCTGCTTTTCAATCTTTGGGAATTCTTAGACGACACGAAAGAGAGGTTGAACAGGCTAGTAATAGGGGTGGCAACAATTTTGGCAGATAATTTTAGAAAGAAAGGGTCCAGATTGTCTAGCCCGGCTGATTTGTAGGGGTCCAGGTTTTGCAGCTCTTTCGGAACATCAGCTGAACGGATTTGGGAGAAGGAGAAATGGGGAAGGCTTGGCGAGTTGCTGTTCGGGGTGCAGTGCTGTTGACTGGGGTAGGAGTAGCCAGGTGGAAAGCATGGCCAGCCGTAGAAAAATGCTTATTGAAATTCTCAATTATGGTTGATTTATCAGTGGTGACAGTGTTTCCTATCTTCAGTGCAGTGGGCAGCTGGGAGGAGGTGTTCTTATTCTCCATGGACTTTACAGTGTCCCAGAACTTTTTTTAGTTCGTGTTGCAGGAAGCAAATTTCTGCTTGAAAAATCTAGCCTTGGCTTTTCTAACTGCCTGTGTATAATGGTTTCTAGCTTCCCTGAACAGCTGCATATCACGGGGGCTGTTCGATGCTAATGCAGAATGCAATAGGATGTTTTTGTGCTGGTTAAGGGCAGTCAGGTCTGGGGAGAACCAAGGGCTATATCTGTTCCTGGTTCTAAATTTCTTGAATGGGGCATGTTTATTTAAGATGGTTAGGAAGGCATTTGTTTTAAATATCCAGGCATCCTCTACTGACAGGATGAGATCAATATCCTTCCAGGATACCCCGGCCAGGTCGATTAGAAAGGCCTGCTTGCTGAAGTGTTTCAGGGAGCGTTTGATAGTGATGAGTGGAGGTCGTTTGAGCCATTACGGATGCAGGCAATGAGGCAGTGATCGCTGACATCTTGTTTGAAGACAGCAGAGGTGTATTTAGAGGGCAAGTTGGTTAGGATGATATCTATGAGGGTGCCCGTGTTTAAGGCTTTGGGGAGGTACCTGGTAGGTTCATTGATAATTTGTGTGAGATTCAGGGCATGAATCTTAGATTGTAGGATGGCTGCATAGATGGGGGGAAATCAGTTCACCTATGGTGTCCAGAGCACAGCTGGGGGCAGAGGATGGTCTATAGCAGGCGGCAACGGTGAGAGACTTGTTTTTAGAGAGGTGGATTTTTAAAAGTAGAAGTTCAAATTGTTTGGGTACAGACCTGGATAGTAGGACAGAACTCTGCAGAACTCTACAAATGTTGTAGTTTGGGATTAAAATTTCAGAATTTTTGGTGGTCTTCCTAAGCCAATGATTCAGACACAGCTAGAACATCCAGGTTGGCAGAGTGTGCTAAAGCAGTGAATAGAACAAACTTAGGGAGGAGGCTTCTAATGTTAACATGCATGAAACCAAGGCTATTATGGTTACAGAAGTCATCAAAAGAGAGCGCCTGGGGAATAGGAGTGGAGCTAGGCACTGCAGGGTCTGGATTCACCTCTACATCGCCAGAGGAACAGAGGAGGAGTAGGATAAGGGTACGGCTAAAAGCAATAAGAATTGGTCGTCTAGAACGTCTGGAACAGAGAGTAAAAGGAGGTTTCTGGGGGCGATAAAATAGCTTCAAGGTATAATTTACAGACAAAGGTTTGGTAGGATGTGAATACAGTGGAGGTAAACCTAGGTATTGAGTGATGAAGAGAGAGATATTGTCTCTAGAAACATAATTGAAACCAGGAGATGTCATCGCATGTGTGGGTGGTGGAACTAATAGGTTGGATAAGGTATAGTGAGCAGGACTAGAGGCTCTACAGTGAAATAAGCCAATAAACACTAACCAGAACCGCAATGGACAAGGCATATTGACATTAAGGAGAGGCATGCTTAGTCGAGTGATCAAAAGAGTCCAGTGAGTAGAGAGGTTGGTTGGGGTCACAGCGATTTAGACAGCTAGCCAGGCCATCGGTAGCAAGCTAGCATAGGATGAAGGTCTGTTATAAGCCACCTCGTGCGTTCCGTCGGTAGATTAGTGGGGTTCCGTGTGGTAGAGGGGATTAATCCAAATCACACAACAACAAAAAAACAATCGATATAGTTATAGAGGCCCTAGAAAAAATAATAATAATAAATAAATTGTCCGATAGGTCTATTCAGATAGCAGCCAATAAGACAGCTAACGGTTAGCGGACCGCAGATTGGCGTTCAGGTAATGTCGCGACGGAGGAACCAGCTGGATAACTCCTTCGGGTAGATAACGTCGGTAGTCCAGTTGTGAAGGCCCGGTGGGGCACCGCGTTGGCAGTAAAACGGGTCCAGATAGGTGATTGTAGCCTAGGAGTGATTGATGGAACTCTTCAGCTGGCTAGCTCCGGAATAATTGATGTTTGCTCCGGAATCGACGAAAGCCGATAGTCACACGGATAGCAGCTAGCTAGCTGCGAGATCCAGGTATGAATGTCCAGAGGTAGCGGTTGAAATCCAGGGACATGGAGAGAAAAATAGGTCCGGTGTGTTCCGAGCCGCGCCGTACAAAACTGCCGATAGATTTTCGAGCTAAAGGATAGCTGATGACCACAAACCGTGGTTAGCTGAATACTAACAATTAGCCAGGAAAGAAGCTAACTAGCTTCTGGATTAGCTTCTGGCTCGCTTCTGGATTAGCTTTTGGCTAGCTTCTGGATTAGCTTCTGGCTAGCTTCTGGATTAGCTTCTGGCTAGCTTCTGTCTAGTTTCTGGCTAGTTTCTATGGAGGATTACAGATTTGAGGTAAATAATACTTTTTTTTATAAATATAAATTGGTGAGGCGGGTTGCAGGAGAGTGTTTTGAAGATGAGTTTATGGAAAATAAAAATTAAATATATAAAAAGGTATGTGAAAAAAGTTGTAAATATATATATATATATATACGGGACAGGACAAGACGAGGACAAAAGACGTCTGAACTGCTATGCCATCTTGGAACTAGGCTATGTGCACACTGACCACAAAATGAGGTGGAAACTGAGCTGCACTTCCTAACCTCCTGCCCAATGTATGACCATATTAGAGAGACATATTTCCCTCAGATTACACAGATCCACAAAGAATTTGAAAACAAATCCAATTTTTATAAACTCCATTATCGACTGGGCGAAAAAGGGCAACCAGTGAAGAACAAACACCATTGTAAACACAACCCATATTTATGCTTATTTATTTTCCCTTGTGCACTTTAACCATTTGTATATTGTTACAACGCTGTTGAAAAGCCCCTTGAATTGACTTGATAGGAAGACAGAGAGCGAGATGGGGAGAGAGAAGAAGACAGAGGAAGAAAAAGAGCAACACAAACATCTCAATTAGCTACTTAACGTCTTAGTGGTGATCAGTGCTCTCTCTCTTCTCTCTCTCTTTACCTTTCTCATCTCAGTCTTCGGTTTCCTGCCTATTTCTGTGTGTTAGTTGTCCCCTCTCCTCCATCTCTCCTTCTCTCTATCTATCCACGCTCTGTGATTACTCTGTGGTTACTTTTTTGTGGCGGTCGGAGATTGCAAAATGTACTCTCCGCCTCATGGCAAAATGTTCTCTGCCCCATGGCAAAATGTACTCTCCGCCTCATGGCAAAATGTTCTCTGCCCCATGGCACAATGTTCTCTCCGCCCCATGGCAAAATGTTCTCTCCGCCCCATGGCAAAATGTTCTCTCCGCCCCATGGCAAAATGTTCTCTCCGCCCCATTGCAAAATGAGTAGAATTGCAGCAAAAACTGCAACATTTTCTCAACGCCCATTGGCAAAATGTGGGGGGTATGCACATCTGGGTAAAACAAATCTGCCAGCAACTGCGGACCCTCAGGATGAGTTCAGATTTTTGGTGGCCCACATCTGTCATGGAAATGCAGTACTGAGAGAAACTTGGTCATTTCTTCAAACAATCCTCTTTATTTAATATTGATGAATTATTACAATAATGAGGCTGGTCGACCCCCCTCTTGAGTGTTGGACCCAGTAACCTAACCTTTACACAAATGCACAGTAATAAATATAGCTGACACTAACTATGCTCAGTCATGGTTGGCTCAACCTCCCTCATGTTGATTGGGGCATCATCATGGTTGGCTTCATCCTGTCGTTATCTGCACGTGGGTTGTTGTTTTAACCCCACCCTGGCTTAGTTTCCCTGATGCAAGGAATTTTGAGACAATGATGGATTGTTCCACTCCTAACCTATCTCTAGTAAAACACATTATTGTCTCTGTAATGCAGCCTTTAGCCAATTTTTCAGCTCAAGCCATCTCCAGTGACCATGTGCCCAGAATAGCTGTTGGGGAACTAGAGTGGAGCCAATGAAAACACATACAGGACAGAAATGTCTTACTATTAGCTAAATATGAATTTCTAAACATTAATATCAAAGAAATCAGGTATATATTAATATTTTTACCTCACATTCCCCTCTCAAGAAAAGCAGGTCCTTCTAGAAAAATTCTAGTTTGTTAAGTATACATTTAAACTAACAAAATAAATCCCCCTGGTGCCTGACATTTCATCCACAGTGGACAACCTTCCTCTGGGTTGTTGAGCTTAATACCTTCTTTATCCAAACACAGTCAATTTGGAACATAATAAATCCCATTAAATTAACCTCTAGCGGCGAGCAATCCCGTATCTGGGAGCGTAATCATAGCCTCAAGCTCATTACCATAACGCAACGTTTCCTATTCATGAAAATCGCAAATGAAATTAAATAAATATATTGATACACAAGCTTAGCCTTTTGTTAACAACACTGTCATCTCAGATTTTCAAAATATGCTTTTCAACCAAAGCTACACAAGCATTTGTGTAAGAGTATTGATAGCCTAGCATAGCATTAAGCCTAGCATTCAGCAGGCAACATTTTCACAAAAACAAGAAAAGCATTCAAATAAAATCATTAACCTTTGAAGAACTTTGGATGTTTTCAATGAGGAGACTCTTAGTTAGATAGCAAATGTTCATTTTTTCCAAAAAGATAATTTGTGTAGACGAAATAGCTCCGTTTTGTTCATCACGTTTGGCTAAGAAAAATACCGGAAAATGCAGTCACTTACAACGCCAAACCTTTTTCCAAATTAGCTCCATAATATCGACAGAAACATGGCAAAACGTTGTTTAGAATCAATCCTCAAGGTGTTTTTCACATATCTATTCAATAATCTATCAGTGGTGGCAGTTCTCTTGTCATCAGAAGCAAACAGAAAAATGCTGCAGCTGGAGATTGCGCAATAATTGCAACGGAGGACACCAAGCAACCACATGGTAATTGTAGTCTCTTATGGTCAATCTTCCAATGATATGCCTACAAATACGTCACAATGCTGCAGACACCTTGGGGAAAATGTGGAAAAGGTAAGGTGACTCCTAGCTCCTCCACAGCCATATAAGGAGTCATTGCCATGAGGCGGTTTCAAAAAATGCGGCACTTCCTGATTGTATTTTTATCTGGTTTTTTTCTGTAACATCAGTTCGGTGGCACTCACAGACAATATCTTTGCAGTTTTGGAAACGTCAGAGTGTTTTCTTTCCAAAGCTGTCAATTATATGCATAGTCGAGCATCTTTTCGTGACAAAATATCTTGTTTAAAACGGGAACGTTTTTCATCCAAAAATTAAAATAGCACCCCCTATATCCAAGAAGTTAACATGACAAAAAAGCTTAATTTCAACAGATAGGACATTCATCACGCTGACACCACACACAAAGGTAGGGGTCAGCATGACAAAAATGTCCACCCCATTTAGAACGAACCCTTCCAACACCAGTGACATACACCCCTCTCTGGGCACTTTGTACACTCAGTAGGAACATGAGCTCCACATCTGGGTCCTTATCCTCTCTGGGATATTTGGGCCAGTAGCATCCCACCCCGCCAATAGCCAGTGAAAGTGCAGGGCGCCAAATTCAAAACAACAAAAATCTCATAATTAAATTTCCTCAAGCATACTAGTATTTTACACCATTTTAAAGACACAATTCTCATTAATCCAGCCACAGTGTTCGATTTCAAAAAGGCTTTACAGCAAAATCACCACAAACGATTATGTTAGGTCACCACCAAGTCACAGAAAAACACAGCCATTTTTCCAGCCAACGAGAGAAGTCACAAAAAGCAGAAATATAGAGAAAATTAATAACTAACCTTTGATGATCTTCATCAGATGACACTCATAGGACTACATGTTACACAATACATGTATATTTTGTTCGATAAAGTTCAAATTTATATCCAAAAATCTAATTTTACATTGGCGTGTTATGTTCAGTAGTTCCAAAACATGCGGTGATTTTGCAGAGAGCCACATCAATTTACAGGAATACTCATAATAAACATTGATAAAAGATACAACTATTACACATGGAACTTTAGATAAACCTCTCCTTACCTGTTATGGGTGCAATCCCAATACCGGGATCGATATGACAACTACCAGTGAAAATAGAGGGCGCCAAAATTCAAACCACAGAAATCTCATAATTACAATTCCTAACACATAAATGTGTCTTATATCATTTTGCATCTATTTTTGTTGTTAATCCCACCAAGTGTCTGATTTCAAATAGGCTTTTCAGCGAAAGCACTACAAATGATTATGTTAGATCTCCACCAAACCACAATAAGCACAGCCATTTTCCAGCAAAATATAGCCTTCACAAAAACCAGAAATAAAGAAAATGAATCACTAACCTTGAATTATCGTCATCAGATGACACTCATAGGACATCATGTTACACAATACATGCATGTTTTGAGTTCTGTTATACTCACAGACATCATTCAAACAGTTTTAGAAACTTCCGAGTTTTCTATCCAATACTAATAATAATATGCAAATATTAGCAACTATGACTGAGGAGCAGGCCGTTTGATATGGGCACCTTTTCATCCAAGCTACTCAATACTGCCCCTGCAGCCATAAAAAGTTAAAGCAACCGCTGTGTCAGATTTGTAAAAAACTTTACGGAAAAAGCAAACCATGCAATAATCTGAGTATGGCGCTCAGTACGGCGACCAAACAAGCCAAAAAGATATCCGCAATATCGTGCAGTCAACAGAAGTCAGAAATAACATAAATATTCACGTACCTTTGCTGATATTCATCAGAATGCACTCCCAGGAATTCCAGTTCCACAATACATTTTTGATTTGTTTGATAAAGTTAATTTATGTTGAACATATACATATGGAAAAGATTTGATACAATACCTCCAGTAGAAGTTCAATGTTTTACAAAATATGGCAGCCGATACTGGATAAATGGTCTAGTCCCGCTTCATAACTGGGTTGACAATCTGCTGCTACTCTGTGCTGTACTCCACTCAATATTTATTTTTGGCTTAACTGCACTGATTGTAATGACTATATGCTGTCTTCTTATACATGTACCACCTAATAGGATTTTGTTTTATTTTGTGTATGTGTGAGTTAGGTTTTTTTTTATCCTATAAATTGGCCATCACATTCAACAGTACAATGAATGTCATTGTTAGTATTGCTGTCTTTTTTATTAGATTTGTTATTGTAAAATAATAAACATATTATAACAAATTTAAAAAAGTTAATTTATGTCCAAATAGCTCCTTTTGTTAGGGCATTTGGTAAACAAATACAAACACACGTGCAAGTCCAGCCGAAAGGTCGGACGAAAAGTCCAAAAAGTTATATTACAGTTCGTAGAAACATGTCAAACAAAGTATAGAATCAATCTTTAGGATGTTTTTATCATAAATCTTCAGTAATGTTCCAATCTGAGAATTCCTTTGTCTGTAAAAAAGCAATGGAACGCAAGCTAACTTTCACATGACAGCGCGTCACAAGCTCGTGGCAATCTGCCAGACACCTGGCTCAATCCCCTCTCATTCGGCCCCACTTCACATTAGAAGCATCAAACAAGGTTCTGAAGACTGTTGACATCTAGTGGAAGCCTTAGGAAGTACAACATGACCAATATCCCACTGTATCTTCGATAGGTTATGAGTTAAAAACCTACAAACCTCAAATTTCCCACTTCCTGGTTGGATTTTTCTCAGGTTTCCGCCTGCCTTATGAGTTCTGTTATAGTCAAAGATATAATTCAAACAGTTTTAGAAACCTCATTGTGTTTTCTATGCAAATATACTAATTATATGCATATTATAGCTTTTTTGGTTGAGTAGTAAGCAGTTTACTCTGGGCACCTTATTCATCCAAGCTACTCAATACTGCCCCCCAGTCACCAAGAAGTTATGCTCAGAATTGGGGTCCTCATCAGAGATGTAGTCCGGAATAGCTCAGGGAACTAATTCAGTTCCCAAATCATAATCAAAACTCTATTAATTAGCCAACCAAAATGTAGAATGGTATTGCTCAGTGCTTCACATTGGTTTTATCACCCAAAATGAAAACCCTCAAATTAACCTGTTTGGGATAAGAGGCAGTATTTTGATGTCCGGTTGGGAAGCGTGCCCAAAGTAAACTGCCTGTTACTAAGGCCAAGAAGCTAGGATATGCATATAATTGGTATATTTGGATAGAAAAGACTCTATGTCTGTGAGTATAGCAGAACTGATATGGCAGGCAAAACCCTAAGGACAAACCATCTCCCCCCAAAAATCAGCCTACCACTATTTTCAACGGCTATCTGGTTTATTATAAGTCCTCACAGATTGCAGTTCCCAGGGCTTCCACTAGATGTCAACAGTCTTTAGAAAGAGTTTCAGGCTGATGTTTGGAAAAATGAGCCAGAAATTGTAGTTTTTCTAGGTAGCTCCCATTTTGGTTGTAGTGTTTCCAACGTGTGAATGAGAGCGCATTCTTTTGAATTTTTGTCCGGTAAAGACAATAACGATTCTCCGTCTTAAATTGTATAGTTTATGTACGTATTAGGGTACCTATGGTTTGATTATAAACATTGTTTGACTTGTTTGGAAAAGTTTATTCGTAACTTTTGGGATTCATTTTGTATGCATTTTGATGGAGGGAAACTGGATGGATTATTGACTGAAGAGCAGGCGCGCCAGCTAAACTGAGTTTTTATGGATATAAAGAAGGACATTATTGAACAAAAGGACCATTTGTGATGTAACTGGGACCTTTTGGAGTGCCAACATTTATTATATTGCTATTTCTGACTTTAGTGTCTCACCTGCCTGGTTGAAATATGTTTTTCATGGTTTTGTTTGCGGGGCACATTCCTCAGATAATCGCATGGTGTGCTTTCGCCGTAAAGCCTTTTGGAAATCTGACACAGCAGCTGGATTAACAAGAAGTTGGGCTTTATTTTGATGTCTTACACTTGTGATTTTTATGAAAGTTAAATATTTATAATGCTGTAGTTTGAATTTCGTGCTCTGTAATTTCACCGGATGTTGTCAAGGTGCCCCTGCATGCCTTTCCAAAGAGGTTTTAACAAACATCAACACTGGCAGAATGTACATCCATATTAACATACAATATATTCACCTTATAATTAATCGAATTTACTCTCTCATCAGGGTTATAATTACAGATCAGTATCCCAATGGATTAGTAGCCTAAATCATTACAAATTTAGCAGTGTACACATCCCCCAACAACCTGATACTCCAAATAACAATTTCAGAGTCTAAATCAACTACAGGGAGAGTTGACCAACCCCCTCCCTTTTCTTGCTCTCAATCTTCTGGCATTTCTTCACATTTATTATTCAGATAGCTTCAAAGTTCAAAGTGGATGGCCCATGATAATTTTCCAAATTCAATGTCTCACCTGAACCCCACCACAACTCATTATGTATTGTCCATTTGCCAACCAGTATACCAGCGATATTAGAAAAGCTGTAGAATGGATCTCTCTCTCCATGAGGGCCGGGTCTATCTGGAATTCCTGTTGTACTCCTCCACCCCCTCTAATTCAAGTGTAAATGTGAATAATATAGGAAATAGGGATTTTCTAATTACAGGGATCCTATAATAGAGATTCTTCCTCGTTCTTACACCTCACTTCTAGTCTGCATCATCGATCTACACTGTCTGTCTGTGGTTGGAATGGAGGGAACCTGGCTCTCAGCCCATCTCATTTCTATGATACGTTTATGAGATCCCAGGTAAGTGGAGCATTAGGAAAGTTATCATTACTCTAATATCACACAGATTTCAGGTAATGGGCATGAACAGCTACACAGGGAGGGGAGCTGCACAGAGTGGCTAATAGGGGATACTGTGTGTGTGGGTGTGTGTTGATGAATGTTCCTTTTCATGTATGTGTCTGTATGTGTGCATGTCAGTATACGAATGTGTCTATGTCGATGTATCATTGTGTACGTGTGTGTGGTTGCCTGGTGTGGAGGTGGCCGTTTCAGCTTTCGCTCTGTACATCTGGCGACCGGTGTGTAATTGCCATCGTCAAGAGAGAGATTGAGAATGATGGCTGTGCGATTTATGAGCGGAGTGCGGCTGGCTGAGGTTCACCTGCGAAAAGGTCAACAGCCACACTTTCCCTCCAATTAATTATAGTATTTCATACAATGGAGCTTCTGTATAGAGCCCACTGACTGCTGGAGGACAGGACAGAACTTTCACATGCAGATATACACAGATGTATTCGCACAGTCATACACAGACGCACATACACACACTCACACTTACATGCACACAGTGTACATCTGTACACACACAGGAACAGGTACAATCACATACTGTATACACAGACACAGAGACATGGGGTTTGGCAGGCTACTGAGGACATTGACAGACACAGAGATACATGGCAACACACGGTACACATTTACAGCAGAAAGTCTGTCTGCAGTGGTGTTTGGTGGAGCTCATGGCCTGAGAGGCTGAAATAGGTGCTTTGTGGATTGTTCATTTAAAAGAGGGGATGATCAAGTCTTTAAGTAGCTGGAGCCAAAGCTGGAGCCAAACATTGTCTTAACACTGCATAGAATGACACACACCTTAACACACACACACAACAGAAGTAAAACAATATCCCCCACACACAGAGAGCTGGGATTCTTGCAGAGACATAGTGGGAGGTGGAGGAGGTTGTGTGTGTGGTGTGTGCATGTGGATGTGTGTGTGTGTGCGTGTGTGTGTGTGTATCTGCTTGGCAACTGGAACACTGGCACGTCTGCTGGCTCCTATATCCTGCCCATGTGTGGGCACGAAGATAAAGCCATTTGTGTGTTTGTGTGCATGAGCTTGTGTGTGTGTGTGTGTGTGTGTGTGTGTGTGTGTGTGTGTGTGTGTGTGTGTGTGTGTGTGTGTGTGTGTGTGTGTGTGTGTGTGTGTGTGTGTGTGTGTGTGTGTGTGTGTGTGTGTGTGTGTGTGTGTGTGTGTGTGTGTGTGTGTGTGCAGGGGGTGGGGTGGGGGGCTTACATTTTAGAAATCGCTGTCATGTTACAAAATGCATTATATCCAAAGAATGAAATGCAATAAACGAATAACACAACATGGAAAAAAAAGTCAAAGCCGAAAAAAAGGGGTGGTTTACTCTCTAATTGTCTGTTGCGTCATTCATCTGATTTGAATAAGCAGCTAAGCAACACCATATGATTTTCCTTTATTAATTTGGTAAATGCCTTCCTCTCCCTTCGTCCCAATGGGTCAGTGGATCCTTCAGGTTTCACAGCACAGATGATTTTAATACTGCTAGGATTAGACCAGATTTAGTGCTGAAGTTGGGTCAGATACACAGTCCCCCGCCCTTACAAGCACACATGCAAACAAACGAGTGCTCTGACACACACACACACACACACACACACACACACACACACACAAACACACACACACACACACACACACACACACACACACACACACACACACACACACACACACACACACACACACACACACACACACACACACACACACACACACACACACACACACACACACACACACACACACACAAGCTTATGCACACCACAGGGTAACCCTCCTAGATTATCAGCAGTGAGTTTAGTCCCTTGCCAAGAAGCTAAGGGTGTTTTCACATATAGTCCTCTTCAAAAGAACTGATCTCAGTCTTCTTTAAAGCGGACTCTGTGGTAAAAGAAAAGCGAAAGAACTCAGTTCCCTTGCCTTTGAATAAGGACTTTTTTTGCCAGTTCACATCACAATGTTTCCTCACTGCATTCACATTGCCATGTTTAGAAAGGAACCAAGATATTTTTCCTTCATGCACTCTGGGTTTTTACAAGCCATTCAGTCAGAGTGTGTTATCGGACAGCCAGATACACTGTATACCTATTTACATTTAGGAAGCTAATAGATTGCATTTCATTCAAATATGATACATAATAATTGTAATCAGAAGATACTATGTAAATTTTATTGCTAACAGAATAAATAGCAATAGAATACCGACCATCTTCTGTAGAGAAGATGGGGCCGGAGATGATTGCTGCCGTTTAATTGGCTCTTAAACAACCATTCTATTTTATCTCTCATGTCTCTCATGACCAAAAATAACTTCTGGAATTCAGAACAGGGGTTACTCACCTTGAATTGGATGAATAATATGTATTTAATAAGTTGGACAGGAGAGGGATAAACTGCAGACACCTTAACAGGCCCTCATCCCCGTCATTCGCAGGAGAAAGAGAATGAGATTTTGAGGAAGGGGGTCAGGGTGCCATGTGAGGCGACTAGTGAATAATCTGCCTTTGTCATCCGTACTGTCAGCCAACATACAATCCCTGGAAAATTAATGGGATGAACTAAAAGCACATATATCCTACAAACGGGACATTAAAAACTGTAATATCTTATGTTTCACTGAGTCGTGGCTGAATGACGACATCAACAACATTTAGCTGGCGGGTTATACACTCTATCGACAGGATAGAACAGCAGCCTCTGGTAAGACAAAGGGTGCGGCGTATGTATATTTGTAAACAACAGCTGGTGCACAATATCTAAGGAAGTCTCGAGTTTTTGCTCGCCTTAGGTAGAGGATCTCATGTTAAGCTGTAGACCGCATGTTCCACCTCGAGAGTTTTCAGTTTTGTATTTTTTGTAGATGTCCACATACCACCACAGACCGATGCTGGCACTAAGACCGCACTCAATGATCTGTATACGGACATAAGAAAATCAGGAAAATGCTCATCCAAAGGCGGTGCTCTAAGTGGCGAGGGACTTCGATGCAGGGAAAATTAAATCAGTTGTACCTCATTTCAATCAGCGTTTAAATGTGCAACCAGAGGGGAAAAAACTCTAAACCACCTTTACTCTACATAGAAATGCATAAAAAGCTCCCTCTTACTCTCCATTTTGCAAATCTGACCATAACTCTAAACTCCTGATTCCTGCTTACCAGCAAAAATTAAAGCAGTAAGCACCAGTCAATAAAGTGGAGAGATGAAGCTGATGCTAAGATACAAGACTGTTTTACTAGCACAGACTGGAATATGTTCTGGGATTCGTCAACTGGCATTGAGGAGTACACAACATCAGTTAATCAAATCAAATGTATATATAAAGCCCTTCTTACATCAGCTGATATCTCAAAGTGTTGTACAGAAACCAGCCTAAAACCCCAAACAGCAAGCAATGCAGGTGTAGAAGCACGGTGGCTAGCAAAAACTCCCTAGAAAGGCCAGAACCTAGGAAGAAACCTAGAGAGAAACCAGGCTATGAGGGATGGCCAGTCCTCTTCTGGCTGTGCCGGGTGGAGATTAAAACAGAACATGGCCAAGATGTTCAAATGTTCATAGATGACCATCAGGGTCAAATAATAATTGAAACAGTTGAAAAAGGAGCAGCAGCATGGCCAGGTGGACTGGGGACAGCAAGGAGTCATCAGGCCAGGTAGTTCTGAGGCATGGTCCTAGGGCTCAGGTCCTCTGAGTTACTGGCTTCATCAATAAGTGCATCGATGACGTCATCCCCACACTGACTGTAAGACATACCCCAACCAGAAGCCATGGATTACAGCCAACATCTACACAGATCTAAAGGGTAGAGCTGCCTCTTTCAAGGAGCGGGACTCTAAACCGGAAGCTTACAAGGAATCCGGCTATGCCCTGTGGCAAACCATCAAAAAGGCAAAGTGTCAATACAGGACTAAGATTGAATTTTACTACACTGGCTCCGAAGCTCATCGGATGTGGCAGGGCTTGCAAACTATTATAGACTACAAAGGTAAGCACAGCCGAGAGCTGCCCAGTGACACGAGCCTATCAGACGAGCTAGATAACTTATATGTTATGTACTTGAGTGAAGACCCAAAAGCGGTTTTAACAGAAAACAGAGTTCTTTAATGAAAAACAGGAATGGCATAAATCCTCTTCCAACGTAGTCAATGGAACAAAAGAACGTAGTATAATGCAGGATGCACCTGCCAGGCGGACTCCGACAGGATAGGACAAGGTGGAAGCAAACGGGACGACAGCTTGCTTCTGGCATCAAAAACACAAACAAGAATCAGACACTGAAAGTAGCAGGAACAGAGAGAGAAATAGAGACCTAATCAGAGGGGGAAGAGATAACAGGTGGGAAAGAGTGAATGAGCTAGTTAGGGGAGATGTAGAACAGCTGAAGAATGAGAGACAGAGAAGGTAACCTAAAAAGACCAGCAGAGAGAGACAGAGTGAAGAGAAAGGACAGGAACAGACATAACAAGACATGACATTATATGCTTGCTTTGAGACATGTAACACTGACACATGCATGTTTCGGAAGACTGTGTGATCACGCTGTCTGCAGCCGATGTGATTAAGACCTTTAAATGGTCAACATCCACAAGGCCGCAAGGCCAGACAGATTATCAGGACATGTACTCTGAGCATGCGCTGACCAACTGGCAGGTGTCTTCACTGACATTTTCAACCTCTCCCAATCTGAGTCTGTAATGCAAACATGTTTCAAGCATACCACTATAGTCCATACGCCCAATAACACTAAAGTAACCTGCTTGAATGACTCCTGAACCATAGCACTCATGCCTGTAGCCATTAAGTGCTTTGAAAGGCTGGTTATGGCTCACATCAACATCATTATCCCATAAACCCTAGAACCACTCCAATTTGGATACCACCCCAACAGATCCACAGATGATGCAATCTCTATTGCACTCCACACTGCCTTTTCACACCTAGACAAAAGGAACACCTAAGTGAGAATGCTATTCATTGACTACAGCTCAGCGTTCAACACCATAGTGCCATCAAAGCTCATCACTAAGCTAAAAACCTCCCTCTACAACTGGATCCTGGACTTCCTGACGGGCAGCCCCCAGGTGGTAACTGTAGGTAACAACACATCCGACACGCTGTTCCTCAACCTGGGGGCCCCTTAGGGGTGCGTGCTCAGTCCCCTTCTGTACTCCTTGTTCACTCATGACTGCATGGCCAGGCGTGACTCAAATGCCATCATCAAGTTTTCCAATGACACAGCAGTGGTATGACTGATTACCAACAACAATGAGACAGCCTATAGGGAGGTCAGAGACCTGGCCATGTGGTGCAAGGACAACAACATCTCTCTTAGCGTGATCAAGACAATTCTCTCACAATTCTCATCGATGCAGCTGCATTGGAGCAGGTTGAGAGCTTCAAATTCCTTGGTGTCCACATCACCAACAAACTGTCATGGTCCAAACACACTAAGACATTGTCGTAAAGAGGGCATGGCAAAGCCTATTCCCCCTCAGGAGATTTGGCATTGGGTTTGTCAGATCCTCAAAATGTTCTACAGCTGCACAATCGAGAGCATCCTGACTAGTTGCATCACTGCCTGGTTTGGCAACTGCTCTGCCTCTGACCACAAGGCACAACAGAGGGTAGTGCGTATGGCCAAGTACATAATTAGGGCCAATCTTCCTGCCATCCAGGACTCTACACCAGACAGTGTCATAGGAAGTCCATAAAAATTGTCAAAGACTCCAGCCACCCTGGTCATGGGCTGTTCTCTCTGCTACCACACAGCAAGCAGTACGGGAGCCAAATGTAGGTCCAAAAGGCTTCGTTACAGCTTCTAACCCCAAGCCATAAAACTCCTGAAAAGCTCATCAAAGGGCTACCCAGACCGAACTTTTAACCTCTCTGGTACAAGTGAGACGCTAGCGTCCCACCTCGACAACAGCCAGTGAAATTGCAGGGCGAAAAATTCAAAACAACACAAATTCCATAATTAAAATTCCTCAAACATACAAGTATTATCCACCATTTTAAAGATAAACGTCTTGTAAATCCAACCACAGTGTCCAATTTCAAAAAGGCTTTATTGCGAAAGCACACCATGTGATTATGTTAGGTCAGCACCTAGTCACAGAAAACCATACAGCCATTTTTCCAGCCAAAAAGAGGTGTCACAAAAAGCAGAAATAGAGATAAAATGAATCACTAACCTTTGACGATCTTCATCAGATGACACTCATAGGACTTAATGTTATACAATACATGTATATTTTGTTTGAATAAGTTCATATTTATATCCAAAAATCTCAGTTTACAGTGGCAGAAATGCATTGTCTCAAACAAACATCTGGTGAAAGTGGAGAGCTACATCAAATTACAGAAATACTCATACTCATTGTAAACATTGATAAACGATACAAGTGTTAAACATCCAAATTAAGATAAATTTCTCCTTAAAACCTCTTGATACTCCCCATCCCGGATCCGGGATCGTGAATAAAGCCTCAGGCTCATTAGCATAACGCAACGTTAACGATTTCTGAAAATCGCAAATAAAATGAAAATAATGCGCCTGCTCTCAAGCTTAGACTTTTCTTAATACAACCGCTGTGTCAGATTTAAAAAAGGCTTTACCTAGCCACAGAAACCCATAAAGCCATTTTCCAGGCAAGGAGTTTGTCACAAAAGTCAGAAATTGCTTTAAAATGGTGGCACTCCCAGGTCTCCATGTTAGACAATAAATGTTAGTTTTGTTCGATAATGTCCCTCTTTATAACCAAATACCTCCTTTTTGTTTGCACATTTTGTCCAGTAAACCGAATGCTTAATAAGGCGCATGCACAAATAAGTCCAGATGAAAAGTCTTAAAAAAGTACAATAAAAGTTAGTAGAAACATGCCAAACGATGTTTAAAAACAATCCTCCGGTTGTTTTTGTCATAAATAATCAATAATATTTCAACCGGACAAAAGCTTTGTCAATAGGAAAGGAGAAACAAGAAAGGCACGTTCCCGATCAGGCGCATGGCTGATGAATGGACATTTCCACTGGGCACTGATTGAAAGGGCTGTATCTCCCTCATTTCTCAGATTAAAAGCCCGAAACAATGCCTAAAGACTTGCCACATGTAGATGAAGCCACAAAGCTAGTGAACTGTGTCCTAAGTCTTCGTATGGTGGATAGGATTTTAATGGAAAAAGCCTTTCAAAATAATAGTACTTCCTGGTTGGATTTTCCTCGGGTTTTCACCAGCCATATCCGTTATGTTATACTCACAGACATTAATTTAACAGTTTTGGAAACTTTAGAGTGTTTTCTATCCAAACCAAATAATTATATGCATATCCTATCTTCTGGGCCTGAGTAGCAAGCAGTTTAATTTGGGCACACTTTTCACCCAAAATTCCGAATGCTGCCCCCTATGCTGGTGAAGTTAAGCATTGTTGGTTTTCAGGACTTGTAAGTAAGCATTTCACTGTAAGGTTTAATTTGACTTGATTTGACACCTTTATTTGGGGGGTTTCTCCCATTTTTCTTTGCAGATTCTCTCAAGCTCCGTCACATTGGATGGGGAGTGTTGTTGCGTAGCTATTTTCAGTTATCTCCAGAGATTTTTCAAATCAAAATCAAATCAAATCAAATCAAATTTTATTTGTCACATACACATGGTTAGCAGATGTTAATGCGAGTGTAGTGAAATGCTTGTGCTTCTAGTTCCAACAATGCAGTAATAACCAACAAGTAATCTAACTAACAATTCCTAAACTACTGTCTTATACAAAGTGTAAGGGGATAAAGAATATACATAAGGATATATGAATGAGTGATGGTACAGAGCAGCATAGGCAAGATACAGTAGATGGTATCGAGTACAGTATATACATATGAGATGAGTATGTAAACAAAGTGGCATAGTTAAAGTGGCTAGTGATACATGTATTACATAAGGATGCAGTTGATGATATAGAGTACACTATATACGTATGCATATGAGATGAATAGTGTAGGGTAAGTAACATTATATAAGGTAGCATTGTTTAATGTGGCTAGTGATATATTTACATAATTTCCCATCAATTCCCATTATTAAAGTGGCTGGAGTTGAGTCAGTGTCAG
Organism: Oncorhynchus masou masou; assembly: GCF_036934945.1. NCBI lineage: Eukaryota > Metazoa > Chordata > Actinopteri > Salmoniformes > Salmonidae > Oncorhynchus > Oncorhynchus masou. The sequence continues at coordinate 19,586,626 of NC_088235.1, read as the reverse complement.
TGTGTTGGCAGCAGCCACTCAATGTTAGTGGTGGCTGTTTAACAGTCTGATGGCCTTGAGATAGAAGCTGTTTTTCAGTCTCTCGGTCCCAGCTTTGATGCACCTGTACTGACCTCACCTTCTGGATGATAGCGGGGTGAACAGGCAGTCGCTCGGGTGGTTGATGTCCTTGATGATCTTTATGGCCTTCCTGTAACATCGGGTGGTGTAGGTGTCCTGGAGGGCAGGTAGTTTGCCCCCGGTGATGCGTTGTGCAGACCTTACTACCCTCTGGAGAGCCTTACGGTTGAGGGCGGAGCAGTTGCCGTACCAGGCGGTGATACAGCCTGCCAGGATGCTCTCGATTGTGCATCTGTAGAAGTTTGTGAGTGCTTTTGGTGACAAGCTGAATTTCTTCAGCCTCCTGAGGTTGAAGAGGCGCTGCTGCGCCTTCTTCACGATGCTGTCTGTGTGAGTGGACCAATTCAGTTTGTCTGTGATGTGTATGCCGAGGAACTTAAAACTTGCTACTCTCTCCACTACTGTTCCATCGATGTGGATAGGGGGGTGTTCCCTCTGCTGTTTCCTGAAGTCCACAATCATCTCCTTAGTTTTGTTGACGTTGAGTGTGAGGTTATTTTCCTGATACCACACTCCGAGGGCCCTCACCTCCTCCCTGTAGGCCGTCTCGTCGTTGTTGGTAATCAAGCCTACCACTGTTGTGTCGTCCGCAAACTTGATGATTGAGTTGGAGGCGTGCGTGGCCACGCAGTCGTGGGTGAACAGGGAGTACAGGAGAGGGCTCAGAACGCACCCTTGTGGGGCCCCAGTGTTGAGGATCAGCGGGGAGGAGATGTTGTTACCTACCCTCACCACCTGGGGGCGGCCCGTCAGGAAGTCCAGTACCCAGTTGCACAGGGCGGGGTCGAGACCCAGGGTCTCGAGCTTGATGACGAGCTTGGAGGGTACTATGGTGTTGAATGCCGAGCTGTAGTCGATGAACACATTCTCACATAGGTATTCCTCTTGTCCAGTTGGGTTAGGGCAGTGTGCAGTGTGGTTGAGATTGCATCGTCTGTGGACCTATTTGAGCGGTAAGCATATTGGAGTGGGTCTAGGGTGTCAGGTAGGGTGGAGGTGATATGGTCCTTGACTAGTCTCTCAAAGCACTTCATGATGACGGAAGTGAGTGCTACGGGGCGGTAGTCGTTTAGCTCAGTTACCTTAGCTTTCTTGGGAACAGGAACAATGGTGACCCTCTTGAAGCATGTGGGAACATGTCCGTAAACACACCAGCCAGCTGGTCTGCGCATGCTCTGAGGGCGCGGCTGGGGATGCCGTCTGGGCCTGCAGCCCTGTGAGGGTTAACACGTTTAAATGTTTTACTCACCTCGGCTGCAGTGAAGGAGAGACCGCATTTTTCCGTTGCAGGCAGTGTCAGTAGCACTGTATTGTCCTCAAAGCGGGCAAAAAAGTTATTTAGTCTGCTTTGGAGCAAGACATCCTGGTCCGTGACTGGGCTGGATTTCTTCCTGTAGTCCGTGATTGACTGTAGACCCTGCCACATGCCTCTTGTGTCTGAGCCGTTGAATTGGGATTCTACTTTGTCTCTGTACTGACGCTTAGCTTGTTTGATAGCCTTATGGAGGGAATAGCTGCATTGTTTGTATTCAGTCATGTTACCAGACACCTTGCCCTGATTGAAAGCAGTTATCTCCAGTTATCTCCAGAAAGCAGTTATCTCCAGAGATTTTTCAATCGGGTTCAAGTCCAGAATCTGTCTGGGCCACTCAAGGACATTCAGAGACTTGCCGCAAAGCCACTCCTGCTTTGTCTTGGCTGTGTGCTTAGGGTCATTGTCTTGTTGGAAGGTGAACCTTCGCCCCAGTCTGAGGTCCTGACTGCTCTGGAGCAGGTTTTCGTGAAAGATCTCTGTGTACTTTTCCCCGTTCATCTTTGCCTCGATCCTGACCAGTCTTCTAGTACCTGCCGCTGAAAATCATCCCTGCAGCATAATTCTGCCACCACTATGCTTCACTGTAGGGATGATGCCAGGTTTCCTCCATACTTGACCCTTGGTATTCAGGCCAAATAGTTGATGACCAAGGGTCATGTCTGGAGGACACCTGGCACCATCCCTACTGTGAAGCATCGTGGTGGCAGCATTATGCGTGAGGGTGCATGTGTGTGTGCATGATAGTGATATAAAATATGTCATAGCTTCCTTTTTCATGATCACAATCTTGTGAAACCCGAACCCTCCTAGATCCCCCTACAGTTCAACAATAGCTGTCCCTGAACCATTTGAGACCCCTCACACAGTCCCTCCCCTCCCGGAAGAAAAATAAAATAAAAAATACAATTAATTCCATTCCCCACCCCCAAGAACCCTCCAATGCACCAACAAAGATAATTAACTAAAGAAAAAAAAGGAAAAGACAGAAGAAAATAGCACACAACAATGCAAAAAAATAATAAATACATGTAAAATAAAGGACATCAAGGACAACTGAAATCATAACAGCAATGCCTACTTTATATGTTTGTCTGCATGTCTGGCACTATTACATGTATGTGTGTGTTCTTGTATGTGTTTATTTTAATGAGAGTGTGTGTATATGCATGTGTAAAAACACCTGCACAGCATCAGCCTCAGACAAACCGGCATTAGTTGTAAAAACACTGCCACTTAGTGTCCTTCAAATGTACTTTTATTTTGTTTTATTTTGACTTTTTTCCCCTTTATCTTTTGACCATCATTCTCTCTCTCACACAGCAACTCCTCTCCCACTTGTCTCCAATTCCACATCCCAACCCTCAGCTTCCCTCAGCCCATCCCATCCCAACCCTCAGCTTCCCTCAGCCCATCCCATCCCAACCCTCAGCTTCCCTCAGCCCATCCCATCTATCTCTGCTGGCCACCTACTTCGTGTTTCTACGCAACACATATCTTTCAACAATGCTATGATGTTTAACATACAATTTCAATCTATCCAATTGAATAGAATCTACAGATTGCGTGTTGAAGATCAATACTTATACTAAGAGCATTAGTATATTAATAATTGACTGACCCAGTCTCTCCAGATCTCCTAATAGTACTATTTCTAGGGTCAATTTTAGATCAATGCTATGCTTTTTCAGCCATTCCTGAACCTGAGACCAGAAACAGGCTACCTGAGGGCAATACCAGAATAAATGGTCTATTGATTCTGCATCCTCAAAACAAAATCTGCAGAGCTTAAATATTCAACATTTTGTCATTGGCAAGAATTCTATATAATCATTTTAGCTGAAAAGCATGAAGTCTTGAATCTTGCGTTGTTTTATATATCAACTCATACACCCTGTACCATGGAATCGGTACATCAAAAATCTCTTCCCAACTGTTTTGCAGTCTGTATGACACAGTTATCAACATCCTGGTCCTCAAATGAAACCAATGCTATTGTTATTCCTCCGCCAGTTTAGATCCTTTACATTGGGCAGACAGACAAGTTCCCTACCTCCTACCGCTGCCTCCCGCCTCCTCCATTTTTGGGGCAATGTTGTAATTAATTGGTTGTACTCTTGGAATGAGCAGACCTTCCCGTACAATTCTGATAACTCCATGAAGGACATAACTCTACCGTAACAATTTACAATATAATTTAACCTGTTGCGTCGCGCAATCCCGGATCCGGGATTCTATTTATAGCCTCAAGCTCATTAGCATAACGCAACGTTAACTATTCATGAAAATCGCAAATGAAATGAAATAAATATATTTGCTCTCAAGCTTAGACTTTTGTTAACAACACTGTCATCTCAGATTTTCAAAATATGCTTTTCAACCATAGCTAAACAAGCATTTGTGTAAGAGTATTGATTGCTAATATAGCTATAAGCCTAGAATTCAGCCAGCAACATTTTCACAAAAACAAGAAAATCATTCAAATAAAATAATTTACCTTTGAAGAACTTCAGATGTTTTCAATGAGGAGACTCTCAGTTAGATAGCAAATGTTCAGTTTTTCAAAAAAATATTATTTGTGTAGGACAAATCGCTCCGTTTTGTTCACGTTTGGCTATGAAAAAAATCTGTATACAGTTCTAGCTTCAAGCTCATTAGCATAATGTAACATTAACGATTTCTAAAAATCGCAAATAAAATGAAAATAATGTGCCTGCTCTAAAGCTTAGCCTTTTCTTAACAACACTGTCATCTCAGATTTTCAAAATATGCTTTTGAACCATCGCTATTCACTAATTTGTGTAAGAGTATGCTAAGCTAGCTTAGCATTTTGAGTAGCATTTAGCACGCAACATTTTCACAAAAACCAGATAACCAAATAAATAAAATAAGTTACCTTTGAAGAGCTTCGGATGTTTTCAATGAGGAGACTCTCAGTTACATAGCAAATGTTCAGTTTTTCCTGAAAGCATCTTTGTGTAGGAGAAATCGCTCCGTTTCGTACATCACATTTGGCTACCGAAACGAACCGAAAATTCAGTCACCAACAACGTCAAACTTTTTCCGAATTAACTCCATAATATCGACCGAAACATGGCAAACGTTGTTTGGAATCAATCCTCAAGGTGTTTTTTCACATATCTCTTCATTGATATATCGTTCGTGGAAGCCTGCTTTCTTCTCTGAATTCCATGGAAAAATACTTGCAGCTAAGGTTTGCGCACCTATTTCGGCGCAGGACACCGGGCGGACACCTGGTAAATGTGGTCTCTTATGGTCAATCTTCCAATGATATGCCTACAAATACGTCACAATGCTGCAGACACCTTGGGGAAACGACAGAAAGGGCAGACTCATTCCTCTCGCATTCACAGCCATATAAGGAGACAATGGAAAACGGAGCCTCAAAAATCCTGCTCATTTCCTGGATGCCGTTTCATCTTGGTTTTGCCTGTAGCTCACGTTCTAGGGCACGCACAGAAAATATCTTTGCAGTTCTGGAAACGTCAGAGTGTTTTCTTTCCAAAGCTAATTATATGCATAGTCGAGCATCTTTTTGTGACAAAATATTGCGCTTAAAACGGGAACGTCTTTTTATCCAAAAATGATATAGCGCCCCTAGAGTTTCAAGAGGTTAGAACAAAATACCCTTTTCAAACATCTTTCCCATAAATACAGGTATTTTATCAATCAGTACATTTGAGTTCAGCCATATTATTTGTTGTAATATTTGTTCTATCTTTTCATGGGGATGAAATTGAAATTGTAGAAAGCTCTGCAATGCTTGTTTGAAAAAGACAAATATTTTGAAAAAAGTATCATTTTCAATTAATCGAAAATGAGACATGGCAATCTGCACAATGGCAAAAAGACAATGTTTAAACAATGGATGAGCTTTTTTTATTAATTTACTTGAGAACCATTTAGGGTTCAAATAAAACTTTTGAATGAGTGAAGATTTTAGAGAGAGGTTTAGTGGGTTTATATTTAATAACCTCAACCCACCCAATTCATATTCATTTTATAGATAGGCTCATTTTATTTGGTCTGGTTTAGCATCCCAGATAAAGCTAAATATTTTTTGCTCATATGATTTGAAAAACGAATTATCAGGAGTAGGCAGCTCCATAAGTAAGTGAGTCAACTAAGATATGAGGAGTTAATCAGGGCAACTTATCTATAAATATACAAGTATTTACATCTCCATGGTTACAGGACCGTGTCTATTTTTACAAGTTTTCTGTTGAAATTCATTGTGGAGAGCTTATTTATATATTAAGTGATATGAATACCAAATACCAAGCAAGGTAATGTAAAAGTGGTATTTTTAAGGATCCAATACGTAATATTGTACACTTATCATAATTCGGTTTTAGTTCAAAGTGTACAGAAAAGTTCTTTAATGAGACATTGCTGCGATCTAGCTTGCAGAATTAACATAAAACTTGAGTCATCGGCATACATGGACATCTTTGTTTTTAAGCTTTGGATTTCTAATCCTCTCATGTTGTTATTGGATCTGATTTTAATAGCTAGCATTTCGATGGCCATAACGAATAGATATGGTGAGAGCGGACACCCTTGTTTAACTCCTCTTGACAATTCAAAACTCTCTGAGAAGTAGCCATCATTTACTATTTTACACCTGGGGTAGTGTAGTGTCAAAAAAATGATTAGTGTAGTGTCAACAACGCAGCCACTGCCAGCTAGCCTACAAAGTCAACAACGCAGCCACTGCCAGCTAGCCTACTCCAGCAGTACTGTATTATTTCAATCATTTTAGTCAATAAGAGTCTTGCTACGTAAGCTTAACTTTCTGAACATTCGAGACGTGTAGTCCACTTGTAATTCCAATCTCCTTTGCATTAGCGTAGCCTCTTCTGTACCCTGTCAACTATGTGTCTATCTATCCCTGTTCTCTCCTCTCTGCACAGACCATACAAACGCTCCACACCGCGTGGCCGCGGCCACCCTAATCTGGTGGTCCCAGCGCGCACGACCCACGTGGAGTTCCAGGTCTCCGGTAGCCTCTGGAACTGCCGATGTGCGGCCAACAAGGCAGAGTTCATCTCAGCCTATGCCTCCCTCCAGTCACTCGACTTCTTGGCACTGACGGAAACATGGATCACCACAGATAACACTGCTACTCCTACTGCTCTCTCTTCGTCCGCCCACTTGTTCTCGCACACCCCGAGAGCTTCTGGTCAGCGGGGTGGTGGCACCGGGATCCTCATCTCTCCCAAGTGGTCATTCTCTCTTTCTCCCCTTACCCATCTGTCTATCGCCTCCTTTGAATTCCATGCTGTCACAGTTACCAGCCCTTTCAAGCTTAACATCCTTATCATTTATCGCCCTCCAGGTTCCCTCGGAGAGTTCATCAATGAGCTTGATGCCTTGATAAGCTCCTTTCCTGAGGACGGCTCACCTCTCACAGTCCTGGGCGACTTTAACCTCCCCACGTCTACCTTTGACTCATTCCTCTCTGCCTCCTTCTTTCCACTCCTCTCCTCTTTTGACCTCACCCTCTCACCTTCCCCCCCTACTCACAAGGCAGGCAATACGCTCGACCTCATCTTTACTAGATGCTGTTCTTCCACTAACCTCATTGCAACTCCCCTCCAAGTCTCCGACCACTACCTTGTATCCTTTTCCCTCTCGCTCTCATCCAACACTTCCCACACTGCCCCTACTCGGATGATATCGCGCCGTCCCAACCTTCGCTCTCTCTCCCCCGCTACTCTCTCCTCTTCCATCCTATCATCTCTTCCCTCTGCTCAAACCTTCTCCAACCTATCTCCTGATTCTGCCTCCTCAACCCTCCTCTCTTCCCTTTCTGCATCCTTTGACTCTCTATGTCCCCTATCCTCCAGGCCGGCTCGGTCCTCCCCTCCCGCTCCGTGGCTCGACAACTCATTGCGAGCTCACAGAACAGGGCTCCGGGCAGCCGAGCGGAAATGGAGGAAAACTCGCCTCCCTGCAGACCTGGCATCCTTTCACTCCCTCCTCTCTACATTTTCCTCCTCTGTCTCTGCTGCTAAAGCCACTTTCTACCACTCTAAATTCCAAGCATCTGCCTCTAACCCTAGGAAGCTCTTTGCCACCTTCTCCTCCTTCCTGAATCCCCCTCCCCCTCCCCCCCTCCTCCCTCTCTGCAGATGACTTCGTCAACCATTTTGAAAAGAAGGTCGATGACATCCGATCCTCGTTTGCTAAGTCAAACGACACCGCTGGTTCTGCTCACACTGCCCTACCCTGTGCTCTGACCTCTTTCTCCCCTCTCTCTCCAGATGAAATCTCGCTTCTTGTGACGGCCGGCCGCCCAACAACCTGCCCGCTTGACCCTATCCCCTCCTCTCTTCTCCAGACCATTTCCGGAGACCTTCTCCCTTACCTCACCTCGCTCATCAACTAATCCCTGACCGCTGGCTACGTCCCTTCCGTCTTCAAGAGAGCGAGAGTTGCACCCCTTCTGAAAAAACCTACACTCGATCCCTCTGATGTCAACAACTACAGACCAGTATCCCTTCTTTCTTTTCTCTCCAAAACTCTTGAACGTGCCGTCCTTGGCCAGCTCTCCCGCTATCTCTCTCAGAATGACCTTCTTGATCCAAATCAGTCAGGTTTCAAGACTAGTCATTCAACTGAGACTGCTCTTCTCTGTATCACGGAGGCGCTCCGCACTGCTAAAGCTAACTCTCTCTCCTCTGCTCTCATCCTTCTAGACCTATCGGCTGCCTTCGATACTGTGAACCATCAGATCCTCCTCTCCACCCTCTCCGAGTTGGGTATCTCCGGCGCGGCCCACGCTTGGATTGCGTCCTACCTGACAGGTCGCTCCTACCAGGTGGCGTGGCGAGAATCTGTCTCCTCACCACGCGCTCTCACCACTGGTGTCCCCCAGGGCTCTGTTCTAGGCCCTCTCCTATTCTCGCTATACACCAAGTCACTTGGCTCTGTCATAACCTCACATGGTCTCTCCTATCATTGCTATGCAGACGACACACAATTAATCTTCTCCTTTCCCCCTTCTGATGACCAGGTGGCGAATCGCATCTCTGCATGTCTGGCAGACATATCAGTGTGGATGACGGATCACCACCTCAAGCTGAACCTCGGCAAGACGGAGCTGCTCTTCCTCCCGGGGAAGGACTGCCTGTTCCATGATCTCGCCATCACGGTTGACAACTCCATTGTGTCCTCCTCCCAGAGCGCTAAGAACCTTGGCGTGATCCTGGACAACACCCTGTCATTCTCAACTAACATCAAGGCGGTGGCCCGTTCCTGTAGGTTCATGCTCTACAACATCCGCAGAGTACGACCCTGCCTCACACAGGAAGCGGCGCAGGTCCTAATCCAGGCACTTGTCATCTCCCGTCTGGATTACTGCAACTCGCTGTCGGCGGGGCTCCCTGCCTGTGCCATTAAACCCCTACAACTCATCCAGAACGCCGCAGCCCGTCTGGTGTTCAACCTTCCCAAGTTCTCTCACGTCACCCCGCTCCTCCACTCTCTCCACTGGCTTCCAGTTGAAGCTCGCATCCGCTACAAGACCATGGTGCTTGCCTACGGAGCTGTGAGGGGAACGGCACCGCAGTACCTCCAGGCTCTGATCAGGCCCTACACCCAAACAAGGGCACTGCGTTCATCCACCTCTGGCCTGCTCGCCTCCCTACCACTGAGGAAGTACAGTTCCCGCTCAGCCCAGTCAAAACTGTTCGCTGCTCTGGCCCCCCAATGGTGGAACAAACTCCCTCACGACGCCAGGACAGCGGAGTCAATCACCACCTTCCGGAGACACCTGAAACCCCACCTCTTTAAGGAATACCTAGGATAGGATAAAGTAATCCTTCTCACCCCACCCCCTTAAATGATTTAGATGCACTATTGTAAAGTGGCTGTTCCACTGGATGTCATAAGGTGAATTCACCAATTTGTAAGTCGCTCTGGATAAGAGCGTCTGCCAAATGACTTAAATGTAAATGTAAATGTAATGGGTACTATACATTATTTTTTTACCCATTGTATAAAATAATTACTGAAATTGAAAAAATCCAGGCATTTATAAATCAAATCCAGTCTTACTTTATCAAATGCCTTTATCAAATGCCTTTTCAAAATCCACTATAAATACCATTCCCGGCTTCTTATATGTTTCATGATGTTCTATTATTTCTAGTAGTTGTCATATATAATCTCCAATGTAAAAAATGTAAAAAACCTGTCTGATCTGGATGAACAATATCTGGTAGTACCATTTTAATTGCTATGCATTTTGCTAGTATTTTTGCATCACATCATTGAAGTGTAAGGGGCCTCCAGTGTTTTTAGGTAGACCGGGTCTTTATTTTTGCCATCAGGGTCTTGTTTTAATAATATAGAAATCAGACCTTCCTGCTGAGTACCTGACAGACTACTATTTCTACAGGAGTAGTTAAAACAATCTAACAATGGAGCTTTTAGTATATCAAAAATATACTTGATATACCTGTACCGGTATGCCATCAAGCCCTGGGGTTTTTCCAGACTGAAAGGATTTAATAGCCTCAAAAAGTTATTCCTCTGTAATTTGGACTTCTGTAATTTTATCTTTCTGTATATTTGATCATTTTAAATGTTTATATTATTTGGAAAGAAATCCTTACCGCAATCTTCATTCGGTGGGAAAGGATGAGACGGAAAATAGAACATCTGCCTAAAATAATTAGCTTCCTCTTTTAAAATATCATTTGGAGAATCATAGATGATTCCGTCTTCAGTAACGAGTTCCTGCAAATTCTTTTTGTTAGCATTCCTGTATTGGAGATTCAGAAAGTATGTTGTGCATTTTTCTCCATATCCATCCCGTTTGCTTTATTTTTGTAATAAATTATATTCGATCGTTCTTGAATAAGTTCCTCAAGTTCTTTTTGTTTTACCTCCAACGTATTTTGTATCTCTGTAGTATTCTTTTTACTGCTTTTTACTGCTATCTACCTGTACTATTAGTTAATGGTTTCCCTTGTTAGTCTTGTTTCTTTAGCCAGAAACTGTTTTTTTTAATTATTGATGAATATTGAATTGAATGACCCATGAAGGTACATTTAAAGGTATCCCAAACAATAAGGGGATTTGCTGAACCTATATTATACACGAAAAAATCAGTGATAGATTATTTTGTCTTAGTTAAAAATAAGTTGTCTTCCAGTAAACCTTGATTACATTTCCAATATCCCCGTCCACGTGGAAAATCTTTAAGAGTTATGTGAATGCCAATTAGACGATGATCCGATCGCATTCTGTCTCCTATTAAAACTTTTTCAACTTTTGATGCAAGAGAGAAAGAGACAAAGAAAGTAGTCAAGACGACTAGCTTGATTAAGTCTCCTCCATGTATATCTCACTAGGTCGGGGTTTTTTAGTCTCCAAATATCCACTATTTCTAATGTGTCCATAATATTTGTGATTTTCTTTTTAAGGGCACGGTGATGATAGTGCATAGAGTGATTACCTTTATGGTCCATTGAGGTCTTAACACTGTGTTATAGTCTCCTACCATAATGATTAGATCATTTGTTATCTGTAAGTTCAATAAATTGCAATAAATGTTTTTGAAGAAGCATGGATCATCCTGATTTGGACCATATAGATTAATGAGCCAAATCTCTTTGTCGTCCACTTTCATATTCAAAAGGATCCACCTTCCTTGCGAATCATTCCTGATTATTTGCGCATTCAGATCGAAATGTTTGTTAATTAATATCATCACACCCTTTGAGTTACTTTGTCCATGACAGAAAATTATTTCACTGCCCCATTCTTTTTCCACGCAACTTCATCTAAGGATGTAGAGTGAGTTTCCTGCAAACTCTTTTTTTATAATCTGCCAAACCATTACAATTATAAATGGCTATACTTACTTCAACCCTTACCATAACTAGATACTATTCTCAGGCTAAATTGACCATAATCAGTGCTTGTAAAGTTACTGCCATCAGAGGTATTATGAAGGTCAAAACTCAAACTTTCAATGTCTGATATTTAGAATTTTCAAGAAATAGATTCTAGCAATATTGAGCAATATGAGTAACAAATCTGAGTAGGTTGATGTGTATGATATTGGATATGATATAATGAGAGTGTGTATGATGTCTGTAAAAGAGTAAGACTATAATGTGTGATGCCCAAATAAATAATAACTCTGCCAATTTGCATGTTTGAGTGTCTATGTGTGTAGCATGTAGTGTGTTTAGCCTTAATATTCATAACTGTCATCCATATCGTATCATTATCGTAGTTGCATCATAATTACCTTTAACATAATTGAAAAACACATCCCAGCATTTCCATAGCAATTTACATTTCACATGATCATGAAAGAGACCATGCATTACTCTAGAGACGGCTTCACTACAGTACAAATGTATTTCGTACAATGTTATTTTCCCCCAATGCCCCTATTTTGATATATTCCCCTTGCTTGTTGTACACATATATAAACTTGTAGACAAATACATAAAAAAGATAGAAAAACAATAAACACATTAAATTATAAAACAGTTCTCGGAAAAGAGAGAGAGGGAGAGAAGAGAAAAGAGAAAAAGAGCGAGTGAGAGAAGAGAGCGAGATCAGGTGTGTGTGTATGTAGAGTGGGGCAAAAAAAGTATTTTGTCAGCCACCAATTGTGCAAGTTCTCCCACTTAAAAAGATGAGAAAGGCCTGTAATTTTCATCATAGGTACACTTCAACTATGATGGACAAAATGAGGGAAAAAAATCCAGAAAATCACATTGTAGGATTTTTACTTTATTAATTTGCAAATTATGGTGGAAAATAAGTATTTGGTTAGTAACAAAAGTTTATCTCAATACTTTGTTATATACCCTTTGTTGGCAATGACAGAGGTCAAATGTATTCTGTAAGTCTTCACAAGTTTTCCACACACTGTTGCTGGTACTTTGGCCCATTCCTCCATGCAGATCTCCTCTAGAGCAGTGATGTTTTGGGGCTGTTGCTGGGCAACACAGACTTTCAACTCCCTCCAAAGATTTTCTATGGGGTTGAATCTGGAGACTGGCTAGGCCACTCCAGGACCTTGAAATGCTTCTTACGAAGCCACTACTTCATTGCCCGGGCGGTGTGTTTGGGATCATTGTCATGCTGAAAGACCCAGCCACATTTCATCTTTAATGCTCTTGCTGATGGAAGGAGGTTTTCACTCAAAATCTCACGATACATGGCCCCATTCATTCTTTCCTTCACACGGATCAGTCGTCCTGGTCCCTTTGCAGAAAAACAGCCCCAAAGTATGATGTTTCCACCCCCATGCTTCACAGTAGGTATGGTGTTCTTTGGATGCAACTCAGCATTCTTTGTCCTCCAAACACGACGAGTTGAGTTTTTAACAAAAAGTTATATTTTGGTTTCATCTGACCATATGACATTCTCCCAATCTTCTTCTGGATCATCCAAATGCTCTCTAGAAAACTTCAGACAGGCCTGGACATGTACTGGCTTAAGCAGGGGGACACGTCTGGCACTGCAGAATTTGAGTCCCGGGCGGCGTAGTGTGATACTGATGGTAGGCTTTGTTACTTTGGTCCCAGCTCTCTGCAGGTCATTCACTAGGTCCCCCCGTGTGGTTATGGGATTTTCGCTCACCGTTCTTGTGATAATTTTGACCCCACGGGGTGAGATCTTGCGTGGAGCCCCAGATCGAGGGAGATTACCAGTGTTCTTGTATGTCTTCCATTTCCTAATAATTGCTCCCACAGTTGATTTCTTCAAACCAAGCTGCTTACCTATTGCAGATTCAGTCTTCCCAGCCTGGTGCAGGTCTACAATTTTGTTTCTGGTGTCCTTTGACAGCTGTTTGGTCTTGGCCATAGTGGAGTTTGGAGTGTGACTGTTTGAGGTTTTGGACAGGTGTGTTTTATACTGATAACAAGTTCAAACAGGTGCCATGAATACAGGTAATGAGTGGGGGACAGAGGAGCCTCTTAAAGAAGAACTTACAGGTCTGTGAGAGCCAGAAATCTTGCTTGTTTGTCAGTGACCAAATACTTTTTTTCCCACCATAATATGCACATAAATTCATTAAAAATCCTACAAAGTTATTTTCTGGATAATTTTTTCTCATTTTGTCTGTCATAGTTGAAGTGTACCTATGATGAAAATTACAGTCCTCTCTCATCTTTTTAATTGGGAGAACTTGCACAAATGGTGGCTGACTAAATACTTTTTTGTCCCACTGTATAAGTCCATATGTGTAAACAAACATGTAGTTGAGTACGTGCGTATTCATATCCACTTCGTAATGTTCAGATATTTTAAACAGTTCCCATACCTTCTTTTTTTGTATCCTGAAGTCAATGTAGAATTTAGTACAGCCAAGGTGTTATGGAGCGGAATAGCTGTCAATCTATAAAGAGTTTGTCCACAATGATAAAGGCATGCCTACCTTCAATCCTTTGTTGTCTTTGTACCGGATACAGTCGCTATCAACGTTTGTTTATCTCCTTTGGAAATTGGTCATTGAGACTGAATTTGGTTCCTTTAAGCTCCCTTCCTCTGCTTTTGATGAGCTCCTTTTGTTGGTAGTGTTCACATTTTGTGATGATTGGTCAGAGACCCTTGGTCTTGTTGCTCTGAGCTCCAAGTCTGTGTACTCGGCAGAAAGCCACCTTCTTTACAGTCTCTATAGGAAGTTTCAATGCGGATTTCATGAATTCTCTGATCGCGCCCTCTGGATTATTGGATGCGTCCACAGGAATACCAGAAAAAATGGATTTTCACGCATGCTACGACTTTGTATGTCTAGTAGCGTCTCCTTCATCACCCTGTTTTCCCTGAGTAGACAATCCATGTTGGAATCGTGTATTTTTAACTTGGCTGTGAGTGTCTTGTTTTCTATTTGGAGCTTGAGAATTTCACTCTGGTTGAACTCCAAACTCCCCCTCAGCCCTGCTACCTCCTCACACAACTTGTCCATTGTTGCATGGGTTCTAGCCAGAGCACGAGCCTCTACCTCAATTGTAGGTAAATCGTCCGTATCTGTAGAATAATCTGTCTTTATTTTTTTGTCGGGTTCAAGTTATTTTGTGAAATAACATTTAGCTGGCGACAGAAGTCAGCGTGTGTCACGCCCTGGTCAAAGTATATTGTGTTTGTCTGCATTTATTTGGTCAGGCCAGGGTGTGACATGGGTTTTTTGTGGTGTGTTTTGTCTTGGGGGTGTATAGCATAGTCTATGGCTGCCTGAGGTGGTTCTCAATCAGAGTCAGGTGATTATCGTTGTCTCTGATTGGGAACCATATTTAGGCAGCCATATTCTTTGAGTATTTCGTGGGTGATTGTTCCTGTCTCTGTGTTTGTTGTCACCAGATAGGTTGTATAGGTTTTCACGTTCCGTTTGTTGTTTTTGTATTATTTGTTTTTCATCGTCATTAATCAAGTATCAAGAATACCACGCTGCATTTTGGTCCGCTTCTCCTTCACCAGACGAGAACCGTTACAGCGTGCATGCACCCAGCCCGCCACAAGGAGTCACTAGAATGCAATGGGACAAGGACATCCCGGCCAGCCAAACCCTCCCCTAACCCGGACGACGCTGGTCCAATTGTGTGCCGTCCCATGGGTCTCCTGGTCACAACACAGCCCAGAATTGAACCCGGATCTCTAGTGACGCCTCAAGCACTGCGATGCAGTGCCTTAGACCGCTGCACCACTCGGGAGACCCAGACAAGGTCATTTCTAAATTCATCTTCTTACTCACCACACACAAAGTCCATTCCAATAGACCCGTGAACTTCATTGTGGTCAATAGAGTAGCATTATGTCATTGTGGTCAATAGACTAGCAAGTGTTTTTACAAACTCAAACTCGTAGAACCTCCACATTTGTTCACTTACAATGGATTTATGAAGTGACATTTCTTCTTAGGCCATTTTTCTGTGGTTCATTCATAAATTAGTCTGAAACCGTGTTAGATAAGTGAGGGAGGAGATTAGTTTTTAGTGAAACAATGAGCCTGAAAAAGCTGAGGAAAACTGGAAGCTTTATCTCATCTGTGCTGTACAATACAGGGGCCTTATACTCATCCATCTGCATGAAATCCCTGTTCTCTACAGCGCCCTATCTCCTACACATCTCCAACGATATGAAAACCCTGTTCACTACATATCCTACCTCAGCACCCCACATAACATGGACTAAGGTCAGAGTTCACTCAGGAGGCTGATTTGGTTTGTTGCCATTGGAGGGAGCCAGAGATACTTCAGAGATAAGATATTACTACTGAGCCTTATGTATTTCTGCTGGTTAGACCTACATCCTGCTTCCTGTTACCAGCACAGAGATGGACTTTCCTTCTCCATAGATTGAGGTCAATGTATCCATCCACATACAGTAGAGTACATCATCAGCCTTCCCAAACTTTGTCCTGGGTACTCCAAAGGGTGCACATATGGATATATAAATGAGGGCTATGCATTCTGTGGAAAATAATGAACAATGGGGAAGGTGTGTTCCACGACTCGCTAGCAGAGTGGAACTCACCTTCCACGGAGTTGCATTAATTTCCAGAGAATGCATAGAGCCCCGAGTTAATATATCCCTTTCATACAATGGATATAATTTAACACATTTGCCACTAGAAATGTGTTAATTTGTATTAGAAATATGTTCAACATCCACTGAAGTAGCTCGCAAGTTTAATAGATAGCGACAGTAGTTGCGTGGTAACCAAACAAACAGAGTTGCTAGTTTAGCTAACCAAAATATCAGCCCTAGCTTGCAATTATGAAAATCTAATTCAACAATGCCAATAATGTTTTCTATTAGACTTTTGTTTTCAAAAGCAGCTCAAACATAGAATGAACTATAGCCATTGAATTCTACCGAGCTGATATACCGTGTATTATATGAGAAATAAGGTATGAGGGGGGTGTGGTAAATGGCCAACATACCATATATCACATGCAGCTAAGGGCTGTTCATGACGCAACGCGGAGTGCCTGGATATATAATCAACTCAGCCTCAATCTTCGACTACTTGAAAAACAAAGTCCCCAGGACTGAGTTTAGGAAACGCTACAGCACATGCTCTTTACGGTACTCTCACTGTTTCCCAAAGCATTATTCATCCCATCAAACTAAGGCTATATCCCACTGTGATGTGTTGCCCTGCCACCTGTTTTGTTTTTGAAATCAAGTGTATTTATATTGTCATTGTTTTATTCCAGTCTGGTGTTCCAAACCCAGGTCAGTCAGGCCAGTTTTATTTTTTTATTTAACTAAGCAAATCAGTTAAGAACAAATTCTTATTTACAATGACAGCCTAGGAACTGTGGGTTAACTACCTCGTTCAAGGGCAGAACAACAAATTATTACCTTGTCAACTCAGGGATTCAATCTAGCAACCTTCCGGTTACTGGTCCAACACTCTACCCACTAGGCTACCTGCCGCCTCATTCAGTCAGGCCAGTCAGTCAGGCCAGTCCAGCCAGTCAGTCAGTCAGTCAGTCAGGTCAGTCAGTCACTCAATCAGTCAAGCCAGTCTCAGGTCATGCTGTGCACCGCTCTGCTCCATCCTGCTCTGCGCCTCACGGACTTCCGACAGCAGAGACAGATTTGCATAGGGAAGGTCAGCTGCTACCGTGATTGAAAAGTTTCACCCAGATTGCAGCCCTGCGAGCCAGTGAGGGCTTTGTGTTGGATTAAACTAGATCTGGGTTGTATTGTTGCATTTAGTCAAATTACTTTAGCACTCATTTGGGATAATATTGGCCCTGACAGAGGCTATTGTGATTAGAGTGACGGCTGCTTTGGGTCTGATTGGACCGGGCATGGAAGGGAGGCATGAGAGAGGGGAGGTGAGGGGGGGTG
Source organism: Oncorhynchus masou masou (assembly GCF_036934945.1). Classification (NCBI taxonomy): domain Eukaryota; kingdom Metazoa; phylum Chordata; class Actinopteri; order Salmoniformes; family Salmonidae; genus Oncorhynchus; species Oncorhynchus masou. Next base: position 19,569,333 of record NC_088235.1, on the reverse strand, counting down.
AGTGAGTAAAGCCCGGCCCAGCATGGGGCTGATCTGATGGTGAGTGCGTTACCAGGGTGATCACCGTGGGCAACGAGACATGCATGAACACAAGTCTGTTTCCTCTTCTCTTCTCTCCTGTCACCCAAAGCAAGGACAAACATGAGCAGCCACGTCAACACACACACAGTCTCTGTCCGTCAAGACACACACACACTTACTCACATTTCATTACAATTACTCTCCACTTCCTCCTCTCTCTCACACAGGTTAAATCTCTTTAATCGTAATATCACTTTTACATTCCTTATATTCCCAACTGTATTACAACTATTTCTCTTGAGTCCTGCAAACAGGCAGGTACAGTATGCTAAGTCTCGTTTTCCAATTCTCCACCTTAGACTTGCTTTTCATGCCATCTCTTTCTACACTGAACTGAAATAGAAACACAACATGCAACAATTTCAAATAATTTTTCTGAGTTACAGTTCATGTAAGGAACTCAGTCAATTTAAATAAATACATAAGGCCATAATCTATGGATGTCACATGACTGGGAATGCATAGTATATATGTACTGTATATGTTGGTCACAGATACCTTAAAAAAACGGTAGGGGCGTGGATCAGAAAACCTAATGCATAGAGTTGTATCAGGCTGTTCATTGTGGCCTGTGGAATGTTGTTCCACTACCCTTCAATGGCTGTGTCAAGTTGCTAGATATTGTCGGCAACTGGAACACACTGTCATACAAGTTGATCCATGGAAGAACTGGGACATTTTCAGCTTCCAGCAATTGTGTACAGATCCTTGCGACATGGGGCAGTGCATTATCATGCTGAAACTTGAGTTGATGACGGCAGATGAATGGCACGATAATGGGCTTCAGGATCTCGTCACAGTATCTCTGTGCATTCAAAGGTCCATCGAGAAAATATAATTGCGTATGTTGTCCATAGCTTATGCCTGCCGATACCATAACCACACCGCCACCATGGGCCACTCTGTTCACAGCGTTGACATCAGCAAACTGCTCACCCACATGACGCCAATCACTTTGTCTGCCATCTGCCTGGTACAGTTGAAACCAGGATTCATCCATGAAGAGCACACTTCTCCAGCGTGCCAGTGGCCATCGAAGGTGAGCATTTTCCCACTGAAGTCGGTTACGATGCCGAACGCAGGCAGGTCAGGACCCTGGTGAGGACGACAAGATAGCAGATGAGCTTCCCTGAGACAGTTTCTGACAGTTTGTTCAGAAATTATTTGCTTGTGCAAACCCACAGATGCATCAGCTGTCCGGGTGGCTAGTCTCAGTCGGTCCCATAGGGGAAGAATCTGGATGTGGAGCTCCTGGGCTGGCATGATTACACCTTCTTTGCAGTTATGAGGTGGTTGGACGTACTGTCAAATTCTCTAAACAAGAGAAATTAACCTTAAGGTATCTGGCAACAGCTCTGGTGGACATCCCTGCAGTCAGAAGCCAATTACACTGTGTTGTGACAAAACTGTACATTTTAGAGTGGTGTTTTATTGTCCCCAGCACAAGGTGCACCTGTATAATGATCATGCTGTTTAATCCTGTCAGGTGGATGGATTATCTTGGCAAAGGAGAAATGCTCACTAACAGGGATGTAAACAAATGTGTTCCCAAAATGTGAGAGCATGGAACATGGAACATGGAACAATGGAACATTTCTGGGATCTTTTATTTCAGTCCAATGAAACATGGGACCAGCAATTTATATTTTCCTTCAATAAACATTTCTCTTTCGGTTTAATCTAAAGGAGTTTTACATACACCACACGAGTGTTCAATGACCATTAGACATATTATAGCTTTTTGAGTTCCCTTAGACTTGCAAAACACATGATTGAAATCTCCTTCTCTTTGGCTTGTCACTGGTATCGTACGGGTTTATATCATGTCAGTGTTGAGGTTTGGGTATTACATTATGGTTGTTACTTGTAATTGTATGAGTTTACATTTTTTTTATCATTTTCTGATGATACTATATTTAATTTATATACATATATACAGTAAATGACTTTATATGCATGTATTTAAAACATTGTTTTGAAATATCAAGGTATGCTGTATCACTTTGAAGTGTGTGTGTGTGTGTGTGTGTGTGTGTGTGTCTCTCGCACGGGTTAATGTGTATGTGTGTTGTTTAATATGTATGATGATATCTGTGAACGTTTTAGACTTTGATGTTGTGCATTTTCTTACTTACAAAAAAATATAGGGTGGAGAATATCGACTTAAATATATAAGAAAGAAAAAGGAGTCTTACTCATGCAAATTGTTTTTCTTCTGTTTGTGGATTTATTTGTAAACAAAGGAAAATAAATAGCCTGCTGTTTTATTTTGAGCCATTATCACTGGAATGCATTTTAATCTTTCTCTCTCTCTCTCTCTCTCTCTCTCTCTCTCTCTCACTCTCTCTCACTCTCTTTCCTCTCTCTCTCTCTCTCTTTTACTCTCTTTCCTCTCTCTCTCTCTCTCTCTTTTCTCTCTCTCTCTCTCTCTCTCTCTCTCTCTCTTCCTTCTCTCTCTCTCTCTCTTTCCTCTCTCTTTCCTTCTCTCTCTCTCTCTCTCTTTCCTCTCTCTTTCCTTTCTCTCTCTCTCTCTCTCTCTCTCTCTCTCTCTCTCTCTCTTTCTCTCTCTCTCTCTCTTCTTCTCCCCCTCTCTCGTCCCCTCTCTCTCTCTTTCTCCCCCCTCTCTCTCTCTCTCTCTCTCTCTCTCTCTCTCTCTCTCTCTCTCTCTTCTTTCTCTCTCTCTCTCTCTCTCTCTCTCTCTCTCTCTCTCTCTCTCTCTCTCTTCTCCTTTCTCTCTCTCTCTCTCTCTCTCTCTCTCTCCTTCTCCCCCCTCTCTCTCTCTCTTCTCCTTCCCCTCTCTCTCTCTCTCTCTCTCTCTCTCTCTCCCTCTCTCTCTTTCCTTCTCCCCACTCTCTCTCTCTCTCTCTCCCTCTCCCTCTCCCTCTCCCTCTCCCTCTCCCTCTCTCTCTTTCCTTCTCCCCCTCTCTCTCTCTCTCTCCCCCCCTCTCTCCCCCTCTCTCTCTCTCTCTCTCTCTCTCCTCTCTCTCTTTCCTTCTCCCCCCTCTCTCTTTTCTTTCCTTCCCCCTCTCTCTCTCCCCCCTCTCTCTCTCTCTCTCTCTCTCTCTCTCCCTCTCTCTCTTTCCTTCTCCCCCCCTCTCTCTCTCTTTCCTTCCCCCTCTCTCTCCCCCCCTCTCTCTCTCTCCCTAGCTCTCTCTCTTGCTCTTTCCCTTCCTTTCTCCCCCTCTCTCCCACCTTCCCCTCCTTCCCTCCCTCCCTCTCTTGCTCTTTCCCTTCCTTTCTCCCCCCTCTCTCCCACCTTCCCCTCCTTCCCTCCCTCCCTCCCTCCCCCCCCTCCTCTCTCCCACCCTCCTCAGCTTGTTTCTGGACCAGTACAGAGGCAGCCTGGTTGATGCAATAAGGAAATTGCTGCAACCAGACGTCAGTGTGTTTCAGTCCACTCTGCAGCAGTGGACTCCCCCATAATTAGGCCTCACCCAGTGATTGAGACAGTAATGGAATGGCAGGATTAATATCGTGTAATACTTTAATACTTATTGTGTGCAACTTGAATGGACTTCTAATCTATTTAATGCTTTCCCCCTAATCATAAAGCAGGGAACTTCTCATATTTGCCCTCAGTGATAAGAAACACGCTGTGAGAGGCAAAGTAAATGAAAAAAGGCTTCAAAGATAATGTGTGATTTCTATTTATCTGCCAGGCTTTTTCAAGTGTTGGCTTTGATAGGAATTGTCTTTATATTAAAAGGGGAGGGTGAAATGGGAGGAGGAGAGGGGTGAAATTTGAGGAGGAGAGGAGGTGTTAAAGGGGAGGAGGAGGAGGAGAAAAGGAGAGGAGGGGTGAAAGAGGAGAAGAAGCGGGAAGGAGGAGAGGTGGGGGTGAAAGTGGAGGAGGGAAGGAGGTGAGGAGGATGGGTGAAAGGGGGGGAGGAAAGGAGGAGAGATGGGGGGGTGAAAGTGGAGGAGGGAAGGAGGTGAGGAGGATGAGTGAAAAGGGAGGAGGGAAGGAAGAGAGGATGATGAGTGAAGGGAGGAGAGAAGGAAGAAAGGAGGAGAGATGGGGGGTGAAAGTGGTGACCGTGGGGGGTCCATGACGTTCATTATCCATTCAGAGATGAGGAAGTGGTACTGATCCAAAACAGTACAGTTTGTCCCCATTGCCCAAACCTTTCCCCCTCTTCTCCTCCATCCCTCTATCCCTCTCTCCTCTCTGGGTGTCCAGAGGGTATAGGTAGATACCCAGATTCCCCTCTGGAGTGGTACTTAGATCTCCTGTAAATTCACTGTCAAACGTGTACTATGGCCGTTTGACCAGATGTACATGTTTACACCATCCAGATTAAATCCATCAGATCTCTACACTGAGCCTGTATCCTTCTATACCCTCATATACCCTTGGGTTGGAATCTTTACACAAGATCACTGTCCACATGTTGACTATGCTCCCATTATTTGAATGGCTTTCGATGCCTTGTTTATCGCTACTTATAACGCAGATATTTGAGATTGTCAAAATTAGTCTTTAGACTTTATTTTCCTCTTTAATCTATATGTCTTAAAACAACAGTACAACCACTAGACTGGCCCCTGAACAGATTCCACAACAGATTGACAAAACATTTAATTTCTCCTCCTAATGACATTAATTTGTTTTTCTAACATGGAGGTGAACCATCCCCATCCGAATCAGCCCATTACAGTGGAATTGTGTTTTTTTGTTTTGCTGGGCTCAGTTTTTTGGGGGGGTGGTTTCGGTTGTACAGATGAAAAAACAGCTGTCAGAACCAGCTCATTTCCCTGTTATTCTCCTGTTATTCTCCTGTTATTGTCCTGTTATTGTCCTGTTATTCTCCTGTTATTCTCCTGTTATTCCCCTGTTATTCTCCTGTTATTCTCCTGTTATTCTCCTGTTATTCTCCTGTTATTCTCCTGTTATTCCCCTGATATTCTCCTGTTATTGTCCTGTTATTCTCCTGTTAGTCTCCTGTTATTCCCCTGTTATTCCCCTGTTATTCCCCTGTTATTCCCCTGATATTCCCCTGATATTCCCCTGTTATTCTCCTGTTATTCTCCTGTTATTCTCCTGTTATTCCCCTGTTATTCTCCTGTTATTCTCCTGTTATTCTCCTGTTATTCTCCTGTTATTCCCCTGTTATTCTCCTGTTATTGTCCTGTTATTGTCCTGTTATTCTCCTGTTATTCCCCTGTTATTCTCCTGTTATTCTCCTGTTATTCTCCTGTTATTCTCCTGTTATTCTCCTGTTATTCTCCTGTTATTCTCCTGTTATTCCCCTGATATTCTCCTGTTATTGTCCTGTTATTCTCCTGTTAGTCTCCTGTTATTCCCCTGTTATTCCCCTGATATTCCCCTGTTATTCTCCTGTTATTCCCCTGTTATTCTCCTGTTATTCTCCTGTTATTCTCCTGTTATTCTCCTGTTATTCTCCTGTTATTCTCCTGTTATTCCCCTGATATTCTCCTGTTATTGTCCTGTTATTCTCCTGTTAGTCTCCTGTTATTCCCCTGTTATTCCCCTGATATTCCCCTGATATTCTCCGGTTATTCCCCTGTTATTCTCCTGTTATTCTCCTGTTATTCTCCTGTTATTCTCCTGTTATTCCCCTGTTATTCCCCTGATATTCTCCTGTTATTCTCCTGTTATTGTCCTGTTATTCTCCTGTTATTGTCCTGTTATTCCCCTGTTATTCCACTGTTATTCCCCTGTTATTCCCCTGTTATTCCCCTGTTATTCCCCTGTTATTATCCTGTTATTCTCCTGTTATTCTCCTGTTTTTCCCCTGATATTCCCCTGTTATTCCCCTGTTATTCCCCTGTTATTCCCCTGTTATTCTCCTGTTATTCTCCTGTTATTCCCCTGTTATTCCCCTGTTATTCCCCTGTTATTCCCCTGTTATTCCCCTGTTATTCTCCTGTTATTCTCCTGTTATTCTCCTGTTTTTCCCCTGCTATTCTCCTGTTATTCTCCTGTTATTCTCCTGTTATTCTCCTGTTATTCTCCTGTTGTTCTCCTGTTGTTCTCCTGTTATTCTCCTTTTAGTCTCCTGTTATTCCCCTGTTATTCCCCTGATATTCTCCTGTTATTCTCCTGTTGTTCTCCTGTTATTCTCCTTTTAGTCTCCTGTTATTCCCCTGTTATTCCCCTGATATTCTCCTGTTATTCTCCTGTCATTCTCCTGTTATTCCCCTGATATTCTCCTGTTATTCTCCTGTTTTTCCCCTGATATTCCCCTGATATTCCCCTGATATTCCCCTGATATTCCCCTGATATTCCCCTGTTATTCACCTGTTTTTCCCCTGTTTTTCCCCTGTTATTCTCCTGTTATTCTCCTGTTATTCTCCTGTTATTCTCCTGTTATTCTCCTGTTATTCTCCTGATATTCCCCTGTTAGTCTCCTATTATTCCCCTGTTATTCCACTGTTATTCCCCTGTTATTCTCCTGTTATTCCCCTGTTATTCCCCTGTTTTTCTCCTGTTATTCTCCTGTTATTCCCCTGATATTCCACTGTTATTCCCCTGTTATTCCCCTGTTATTCCCCTGTTATTCTCCTGTTATTCTCCTGTTATTCTCCTGTTATTCCCCTGTTATTCCCCTGTTATTCCCCTGTTATTCCCCTGTTATTCCCCTGTTATTCCACTGTTATTCCCCTGTTATTCCACTGTTATTCCACTGTTATTCTCCTGTTATTATCCTGTTATTCTCCTGTTATTCTCCTGTTATTCCCCTGTTATTCCCCTGTTATTCTCCTGTTATTCTCATGTTATTCTCCTTTTAGTCTCCTGTTATTCTCCTTTTAGTCTCCTGTTATTCTCCTTTTAGTCTCCTGTTATTCTCCTTTTAGACTCCTGTTATTCTCCTTTTAGTCTCCTGTTATTCTCCTGTTATTCTCCTGTTATTCTCCTGTTTTTCTCCTGTTTTTCTCCTGTTTTTCTCCTGTTATTCTCCTGTTATTCTCCTGTTATTCTCCCGTTATTCCCCTTTACTCTCCTGTTATTCTCCTGTTATTCTCCTGTTATTCCCCTGTTATTCCCCTGTTATTCTCCTGTTATTCTCCTGTTATTCTCCTGTTATTCTCCCGTTATTCCCCTTTACTCTCCTGTTATTCTCCTGTTATTCCCCTGATATTCCCCTGTTATTCCACTGTTATTCTCCTGTTATTCCACTGTTATTCCCCTGTTATTCCCCTGTTATTCTCCTGTTATTCCCCTGTTATTCTCCTGTTATTCTCCTGTTATTCTCCTGTTATTCTCCTGTTATTCTCCTGTTATTCTCCTGTTATTCTCCTTTTAGTCTCCTGTTATTCTCCTTTTATTCTCCTTTTAGTATCCTGTTATTCTCCTTTTACTCTCCTGTTATTCTCCTGTTATTCCCCTGATATTCTCCTGTTATTGTCCTGCTATTGTTCTATTATTCCCCTGTTATTCCCCTGTTATTCCCCTGTTATTCTCCTGTTATTCTCCTGTTATTCCCTTGATATTCCCTTGATATTCCCCTGTTATTCCCCTGTTGTTCCCCTGTTGTTCCCCTGTTATTCTCCTGTTATTCCCCTGTTATTCTCCTGTTATTGTCCTGTTATTCTCCTGTTATTCTCCTGTTATTCTCCCATTATTCCCCTTTACTCTCCCGTTATTCTCCTGTTATTCTCCTTTTAGTCTCCTGTTATTCTCCTTTTAGTCTCCTGTTATTCTCCTGTTATTCTCCTGTTATTCTCCTGATATTCCCCTGTTATTCTCCTTTTAGTCTCCTATTATTCCCCTGTTATTCCACTGTTATTCCCCTGTTATTCCCCTGTTATTCCCCTGTTTTTCTCCTGTTATTCTCCTGTTATTCCCCTGATATTCCACTGTTATTCCCCTGTTATTCCCCTGTTATTCCCCTGCTATTCTCCTGTTATTCTCCTGTTATTCTCCCTTTAGTCTCCTGTTATTCTCCTTTTAGTCTCCTGTTATTCTCCTTTTAGTCTCCTGTTATTCTCCTTTTAGACTCCTGTTATTCTCCTTTTAGTCTCCTGTTATTCTCCTGTTATTCTCCTGTTATTCTCCTGTTATTCTCCTGTTTTTCTCCTGTTTTTCTCCTGTTATTCTCCTGTTATTCTCCTGTTATTCTCCCGTTATTCCCCTTTACTCTCCTGTTATTCTCCTGTTATTCTCCTGTTATTCCCCTGTTATTCCCCTGTTATTCTCCTGTTATTCTCCTGTTATTCTCCTGTTATTCTCCCGTTATTCCCCTTTACTCTCCTGTTATTCTCCTGTTATTCCCCTGATATTCCCCTGTTATTCCACTGTTATTCTCCTGTTATTCCACTGTTATTCCCCTGTTATTCCCCTGTTATTCTCCTGTTATTCCCCTGTTATTCCCCTGTTATTCTCCTGTTATTCTCCTGTTATTCTCCTGTTATTCTCCTGTTATTCTCCTGTTATTCTCCTGTTATTCTCCTTTTAGTCTCCTGTTATTCTCCTTTTATTCTCCTTTTAGTATCCTGTTATTCTCCTTTTACTCTCCTGTTATTCTCCTGTTATTCCCCTGATATTCTCCTGTTATTGTCCTGCTATTGTTCTGTTATTCCCCTGTTATTCCCCTGTTATTCCCCTGTTATTCTCCTGTTATTCTCCTGTTATTCCCTTGATATTCCCTTGATATTCCCCTGTTATTCCCCTGTTGTTCCCCTGTTGTTCCCCTGTTATTCCCCTGTTATTCTCCTGTTATTCCCCTGTTATTCTCCTGTTATTGTCCTGTTATTCTCCTGTTATTCTCCTGTTATTCTCCCATTATTCCCCTTTACTCTCCCGTTATTCTCCTGTTATTCTCCTTTTAGTCTCCTGTTATTCTCCTTTTAGTCTCCTGTTATTCTCCTTTTAGTCTCCTGTTATTCTCCTTTTAGTCTCCTGTTATTCTCCTTTTAGTCTCCTGTTTTTCTCCTGTTTTTCTCCTGTTTTTCTCCTGTTTTTCTCCTGTTATTCTCCCGTTATTCCCCTTTACTCTCCTGTTATTCTCCTGTTATTCTCCTGTTATTCTCCTGTTATTCCCCTGTTATTCCCCTGTTATTCTCCTGTTATTCTCCTGTTATTCCCCTGTTATTCCCCTGTTATTCTCCTGTTATTCTCCTGTTATTCTCCCCTTATTCCCCTTTAATCTCCTGTTATTCTCCTGTTATTCCCCTGATATTCCCCTGTTATTCCACTGTTATTCTCCTGTTATTCCACTGTTATTCCCCTGTTATTCCCCTGTTATTCTCCTGTTATTCTCCTGTTATTCCCCTGTTATTCCCCTGTTATTCTCCTGTTATTCCCTGTTATTCTCCTGTTATTCTCCTGTTATTCTCCTGATATTCCCCTGATATTCCCCTGTTATTCCCCTGTTATTCCCCTGTTATTCCCCTGTTATTCCACTGTTATTCCCCTGTTATTCTCCTGTTATTCTCCTGTTATTCTCCTGTTATTCTCCTGTTATTCTCCTGTTATTCTCCTGTTTTTCCCCTGATATTCCCCTGTTATTCTCCTTTTAGTCTCCTATTATTCCCCTGTTATTCCACTGTTGTTCCCCTGTTGTTCCCCTGTTATTCCCCTGTTATTCCCCTGTTATTCCCCTGTTTTTCTCCTGTTATTCTCCTGTTATTCCCCTGATATTCCCCTGATATTCTCCTGTTATTCCCCTGTTATTCCCCTGTTATTCCCCTGTTATTCTCCTGTTATTCTCCTGATATTCCCCTGATATTCCCCTGTTATTCCCCTGTTATTCCCCTGTTATTCCCCTGTTATTCCCCTGTTATTCCCCTGTTATTCTCCTGTTATTCTCCCGTTATTCCCCTTTACTCTCCTGTTATTCTCCTGTTATTCCCCTGATATTCCCCTGTTATTCTACTGTTATTCTCCTGTTATTCCACTGTTATTCCCCTGTTATTCCCCTGTTATTCTCCTGTTATTCCCCTGTTATTCCCCTGTTATTCTCCTGTTATTCCCTGTTATTCTCCTGTTATTCTCCTGTTATTCTCCTGTTATTCTCCTGTTATTCTCCTTTTAGTCTCCTGTTATTCTCCTGTTATTCTCCTTTTAGTATCCTGTTATTCTCCTTTTACTCTCCTGTTATTCTCCTGTTATTCCTCTGATATTCTCCTGTTATTGTCCTGCTATTGTTCTGTTATTCCCCTGTTATTCAACTGTTATTCCCCTGTTATTCCCCTGTTATTCTCCTGTTATTCTCCTGTTATTCCCTTGATATTCCCTTGATATTCCCCTGTTGTTCCCCTGTTGTTCCCCTGTTGTTCCCCTGTTGTTCCCCTGTTGTTCCCCTGTTGTTCCCCTGTTATTCCCCTGTTATTCTCCTGTTATTCTCCTGTTATTCTCCCGTTATTCCCCTTTACTCTCCCGTTATTCTCCTGTTATTCTCCTTTTAGTCTCCTGTTATTCTCCTTTTAGTCTCCTGTTATTCTCATTTTAGTCTCCTGTTATTCTCCTTTTATTCTCCTGTTTTTCTCCTGTTTTTCTCCTGTTTTTCTCCTGTTTTTCTCCTGTTTTTCTCCCGTTATTCTCCCGTTATTCTCCCGTTATTCCCCTTTACTCTCCTGTTATTCTCCTGTTTTTCTCCTGTTATTCTCCTGTTTTTCTCCTGTTATTCTCCCGTTATTCTCCCGTTATTCCCCTTTACTCTCCTGTTATTCTCCTGTTTTTCTCCTGTTATTCTCCTGTTTTTCTCCTGTTATTCTCCCGTTATTCCCCTTTACTCTCCTGTTATTCTCCTGTTATTCTCCTGTTATTCTCCTGTTATTCCCCTGTTATTCCCCTGTTATTCTCATGTTATTCCCCTGTTATTCCCCTGTTATTCCCCTGTTATTCTCCTGTTATTCTCCTGTTATTCTCCTTTACTCTCCTGTTATTCTCCTGTTATTCTCCTGTTATTCTCCTGTTATTCTCCTTTTAGTCTCCTGTTATTCTCCTTTTAGTCTCCTGTTATTCTCCTTTTAGTCTCCTGTTATTCTCCTTTTAGTCTCCTTTTAGTATCCTGTTATTCTCCTTTTAGTATCCTCTTATTCTCCTTTTAGTCTCCTGTTATTCTCCTTTTAGTCTCCTGTTATTCTCCTTTTACTCTCCTGTTATTCTCCTGTTATACTCCTTTTAGTCTCCTGTTATTCTCCTGTTTGTAACGGTTCTCGTCTGTCGAAGGAGAAGCGGACCAAAATGCAGCGTGGTAGTTATTCATGTTCTTTAATAAATGAACTAGACATGAAAACTAGACATGAAATAACGAACAAAACAAAGAACGAACGTGAAAACCTATATAGCCTATCTGGTGAACACAAACACAGAGACAGGAACAATCACCCACGAAATACTCAAAGAATATGGCTGCCTAAATATGGTTCCCAATCAGAGACAACGATAAACACCTGCCTCTGATTGAGAACCACTCCAGACAGCCATAGACTATGCTAAATACCCCCACTAAGCCACACACCCAATACCTAACAAAACCCCAAGACAAAACACACCACAATAAACCCATGTCACACCCTGGCCTGACCAAATAAATAAAGACAAACACAATATACTACGACCAGGGCCAGCTAGAACCAGTCTGCTAGGTGCAGACTCCCGGATGCACACCAAAAACCATAGGGGAGGGTCCGGGTGGGCGTCTATCCATGGTGGCGGCTCAGGCGCAGGACGTGAACCCCACTCTATCAATGTCTTAGTCCCTCCTCCTTGGTCACCGACCATGGCCTAGTAGTCCTCACCCAGAACCCCACTGGACTGAGGGGCAGCTCGGGACTGAGGGGCAGCTCGGGACTGAGGGGCAGCTCGGGACTGAGGGGCAGCTCGGGACTGAGGGGCAGCTCGGGACTGAGGGGCAGCTCGGGACTGAGGGGAAGCTCGGGACTAAGGGGAAGCTCGGTACTGATGGGAAGCTCGGTACTGAGAGGAAGCCCATCACTGAGAGGAAGCCCAGCACTGAGAGGAAGCTCAGCACTGAGAGGATGCTCAGGCAGGTAGTTGGATCCGGCAGATCCTGGCTGGCTGGCCGATCTGGAAGATCCTGGCTGACTGGCGGATCTGGAAGAGTCTGGCTGACTGGCGGATCTGGAAGTCTGGCTGACTGGCAGATCTGGACGAGTCTGGCTGACTGGCTGACTGGCAGATCTGGAAGAGTCTGGCTGACTGGCGGATCTGGTAGAGTCTGGCTGACTGGCGGATCTGGAAGAGTCTGGCTGACTGGCGGATCCTGGCAGACTGACGGCTCTGGCTGCTCCATGCTGACTGGCGGCTCTGGCTGCTCCATGCTGACTGGCGGCTCTGGCTGCTCCATGCTGACTGGCGGCTCTGGCTGCTCCATGCTGACTGGCGGCTCTGGCTGCTCCATGCAGACTGGCTGCTCTGGCGGCTTCTTGCAGACTGGCAGCTCTGGCTGCTCCATGCAGACTGGCAGCTCTGGCAGCTCCTTGCAGACTGGCAGCTCCTTGCGGACTGGCAGCTCCTTGCAGACTGGCAGCTCCTTGCAGACTGGCAGTTCTGGCTGCTCCATGCAGACTGACAGCTCTGGCTGCTCCATGCAGACTGGCAGCTCTGTCTTTTCCATGAAGACAGACAGCTCTGGCTGCTCCATGCAGACTGACAGCTCTGGCTGCTCCATGCAGACTGACAGCTCTGGCTGCTCCATGCAGACTGGCAGCTCTGGCTGTTCCATGCAGACTGACAGCTCTGGCTGCTCCGTGCAGGCTGGCAGCTCTGGCTGCGCTAAACAGGCAGGAGACTCCGGCAGCGCTGTAGAGGCGGAAGGCACTGGCAGAGCTAAACAGGCGGGAGACTCCAGCAGCGCAGGAGCGGAGGAAGGCTCTGGCTGCGCTGAACAGGCGGGAGACTCTGGCAGCGCTGTAGAGGAGGAAGCCTCTGGCTGCGCTGAACAGGTGGGAGACTCCGGCAGCGCAGGTGAGGAGGAAGGCTCCGGCAGTGCAGGAGAGGAGGAAGGCTCCGGCAGCGCTGGAGAGGCGAGGCGCACTGTAGGCCTGATGCGTGGTGCTGGCACTGGTGGTACTGGGCCGAGGATATACTACGACCAGGGCGTGACACTGTTATTCTCCTGTTATTCTCCTTTTAGTCTCCTGTTATTCTCCTTTTAGTCTCCTGTTATTCTCCTTTTAGTCTCCTGTTATTCTCCTGTTTTTCTCCTGTTATTCTCCTGCTTGTCATGAATACCACCGAAGTTGGCTCCCCTTCCTGTTCGGGTGGCACTCGGCGGTCGTCGTTGCTGGTCTACTCGCTGCCACCGATCCCTTTTTCCTTTTCGTTTGTTTTGGTCTAATTGTTTTCACCTTGTTGGGGTTTTGGGATGGGTGTTATTTAAGTTTGTTTAGCCCGCTGGTGTTTGTGCGGGCTTGTTGTTATTTTACGTTAGTGGTGTATTGTTGACTTTTGGGTTTTCGCTGTCCAGTATTTTTGTAACAGTGGTTTTGGGTTTGTTGCGCCTGTGTTTTGGGCTTCACACACGTTTGTACCTGTTACTGTGATAGAGGACATTAAAGCGTTGTTTCCCGTCTACCTTCTGCTCTCTGCGTCTGACTCCACACCCATCACTCTCCCGACGTTTCACTGTTTTACTGTTTATGCTGTTGTGTGTCTTTCCATCCTCCCGTTTAATTAAAACAAATAATGATGAAATAATATTTAAAGCTGAAAGGATTTCAAAGAAACTTTGAACCTGTAGCTAATCCCCTTACTTCTGCTGGTGTTGCTCTTCTGGTTTAGCTGAGCTGGTTCATCTAGAAAGTGTGGATGCGTTTCAGCCATTGATTGGATTAGGTGAGCTTTAATCTTTTAGTTTATTATCTAATATAATACCTGGGAGGAATCAAATAGAATGGAATCACAACAACACAGCTGGCCACTCACTGGGTGCTGACTGGCTGACTGGCTGACTGGCTGACTGGCTGACTGGCTGGCTGGCTGGCTGACTGGCTGACTGGCTGACTGGCTAGCTGACTGGCTGACTGGCTGACTGGCTGACTGGCTGACTGGCTGACTGGCTGACTGGTTGACTGGCTGACTGACTGGCTGACTGGATGACTGGCTGACTGGCTAGCTGACTGGCTGACTGGATGACTGGATGACTGGCTAACTGGTTGACTGACGGGCTGGTTGGCTAACTGGCTGACTGACTGGCTGGCTGGCTGGCCGGCTGGCTGGCCGGCTGACTGAGTGGCCAGAGCTCTGATTTCAGCCTGGCCACAGCACTTTGTACAGTGTTTGTATTTGCGAACAATGTAACTTAACTGTACATACAGTAACTGTATGCAATGGATTATACAGTAAAACTGTTTGAAGATTTCTAAAGTTTAAAACACCAACACATTATACAAAATATATTTCCCTTTGCCATAAAGTATCGTATGCACGCATACACATAAGTAAATATGCATAAACCTGATTCAGAAAAGTACTGTTATATAACTTCTTAGTGCACAGATCCCATTAGCGGATTAAATTCGACAACATCCGGTGAAATGGCAGAGCGCTACATAAATAGTCATATTAAACATTTATGAAAATACAAGTGTCTCACATGGTTCAAAAGCCTAGCATCTTGGTAATCCACCTGTGTTGTCAGATTTCAAAAAGGCTTTACGGCGAAAGTATACGATGCGATTATCTGAGGACGGAGCCCCATACCAAAATACTATTTCAACCAGCACAGGCGTAACAAAATCACAATTTGCAATAAAATAAATAAGTTACCTTTGAAGATCTTCCTCTGTTTGCAATCCCAATGCTCAGTTACACAATGAATGGTCTTTTGTTTGATCAAATGCATTTTTATAGCATAACACGAAACATTTTGTGAACCGCTTGTGTCGTGAATTCCATCTCATTCAACTTTAGACAAAACATTTGATGTAAATACACACACTAAACGTGCATTTATCCAGGTTCTTTTCACGGGACGTATTGACCAAAAGAAACCGATTTGAAGACAACAAGTACTGACCACATTGTGCACCAATTATATGACCGCTGTTTCGTTGATTGACTGTATTTTAACCCAATGACCACTGATCGTCTTGAAATCTAGCTGGGTAGATAGCCAAGAGCTGAGGTAAACGGCAATATGTAATGTTTTTGTGTTGGAAGACCAACCCATGTAGTA